>NW_017386088.1:290092-331086 GCF_000237925.1 Schistosoma mansoni | reverse complement strand
CTCGAACCCAGTACCGTTCGCTTCAAACGCCATCGCGTTATACACTCGGCCACTGAGTCCTGATGGCTGTAAGGAGGCAATACGCACAGTATGCACACATGTCAATTAAAGACTGACCAGTTGCAGTCCTAAACATCAATGGGAAGATTCAACCAAGCAATATTAAGTGAATTCAAACTCCACCCCATTGCACAAGTAAGTGGCTATCGGGACTCAGTAGCTGAGTGTAAAACGCGATAGCGTTTGAAGCGAACGGTACTGGGTTCGAGTCCCAGAGTGAACATCAACTCTGAGATACAGGTTCATCCAGATGATGAGTCCCAAATAGGTCGAAACGCGCGTCCTAGATTCCACTTCTAGCCATTATTCACCAATCTTTGCTTATTAAAGTCATGTTTACATTGGTAAACTATGAATCATTCACTCTTTTAATTGATTAGATTAGTAGTTAACTTTGTCTTGATGTTATGTATGTTATTTGGTTGATTTTATGTAATTCAATAAAACAATGATTGTATTTCATAAAAACAATCGATTGTTGATATACAGTATATATCATATGATTTAAACATGTACCATTGTAGTCAATAAATTAATGAACTAAGATTGTTAGAATGTTACCTTGCAGAATTCAAGCTATATTTTCATAGTTGAAAGCGTGAGTCAATTGAAGCTAGACCATCATGGAAAACCTGGAGGCACTGGACGACCGTTTCGTCCTATTGTGGGACTCCTCATCAGTGCTCATCCACGATCCTGCCTCGCGAGATTCGAACCCACGACCTACCAGTCTCGCACGAGAGCACTTAACCGATAGACCACTGAGCCGGCATCCGATAGTGTTTATGTCTAACTCCAATCAATCCAAGAAGTTGAGCAACCGTTCACCAGTTGTCTTCAGTGAGTTCCTATCTCACAACAGACGTGTTTTGAACTCCACTGGTCACTGCTTCTTACTAAAACTCTTGGATTTACCTCTCGAAGTCAGTCACTATTTTTTTTATTATACATGTGACCACCTTGGGTTCAGTTGTTCAAAACATATTTCCATGGAAGTCTCTAGAAGTTGAGTATTTTGACCAACTTATTGTTTCATGTTTGATCGTCTCCATATGACTATGTTTTTATTTAGGGACATAAAGTATTTATGGCACGTTGTATCTAGTGAGTAGAGTACGTGATCTGGTAATGGCTGTCGGAAGATGAACCACTAACCCTCAGAGAGATATTATTTATTTCGCAGGTTCATTGTTATAGCACAATAGTTATCAAACAATGGTGTGAAAGTTCGGTGATGTACAGTTTTGTGATGTACGGTGTCCAAAATCTGATACTGATACACGGTTTGTTACTCGCTAACCCCCTAACTAACTACTTGAGTGAGAATACAAAAGTGAGTGAGAAAGTGTATTGTTTTACCAATTGAAATGCACTAATGCTCATTCATATGTATATCACTCTAATCCTTAGTAAATTGATCCATTTCTTACTTAATGAAATGCACTTACATTCAACATGTTTCGAAGTACTATGGAATTCCTCGTCAGTGAACGAGTATAATATCACTATGGTGAACCAAATTCAGAAGCTTAGGTCTCGAGTAGAACCCATAACCTCTACACCACTGAGGGACTATTGAATTGTGTTCATATGTTACCCTAATCAATTCACGATATTAGGTGACCATCTTCGATTTCTTGTGTTGGGTAATTGTGTCATATCCGATATGTTTGAACACCGCTTATCATGGTTTCTTATTAAGACTTCAGGAATCGTATCCTAAAGTTAGTAAGTCTTTTAATCTAGAGGTTAGGTGTCCAGTGCGCGACTGAAAGTCCTAGGTTTAACTTCCACTGATATGCTTGTGAATTAGCACTGCTGATACACTTTTTACTGGGCGAAACAGTTACCCAGTTGTTCTTGGTTTCTAATAGTCGCCTAGTTAAAATCAGAAAAAACGTTGGAAGTGGATAGGGCATACATTAAGGAAATCACCAAACTGCATCACGAGGCAAGCCCTAACTTGGAATCCGGAAGGGAAGCAGAAAAGAGGAAGTCAAAAGAACACATTACACAGGGAAATAGAAGCAGATATAAAAATGATGAATAACAACTAGAACAAACTGGAAAGGATTGCCCGAGACAGGGTTGGATGGAGAATACTGGTGGGTGGCCTATGCTCCTCCACGAGGGGTAACAGGAGAAGTAAGTAAATAAGTTAAAATCGAGTCGTAATTAAGACCTATGTAAATTTCATAGTCTTCATACTAGACATAGAATAGTTGAAAACATTCATTTAATAATAACTAATGAATGTTTGTTTGAGGTCATACACATGATCAATACAGTCTCGTTAAAATTGGTTACAAAGGTCTATTCTATTTTAACTATTTCAGATAGATTAGTATACTTACATCATTATTCATTTATTTATTTATTTGAACACATAAATATTGGTACAAAGGGGCACCGAATACATATGCGCCGCACAAATCTCATTCGATTTGTGTGAGAGCTGTGATACTACCCAGGTGCCCAAACTGAAGCAGGTGGTTTTCTTAGGGGGCCACTACCGAAGCCTTTGACCTAAAGATCTGATCCACAAGACAGTGAAGCATCGTAAGGAGATACAATCTCATGGTAACCGGTGACAAACGATTGATTCATACGCCATTTGTTCCTTCAGGATACTGGGGCCCATATGCACCATTGGTTTGGAATGAGGGTTTTCCAACTCCCGTGGATGGACTCGCCGTGTCCACCAACCCGGTTAAAGCGCCGGACATTCGATTTTCATCCTCTCAATTTCGTAAACATAACTCGTATAGATCTATACTAGGCAATAAATTCAGATTCTATTAAACTTAAAATGTTTGTATATGTGAATCATATCTTTTTTTACAGAATCATCTACTAACTTAAATGTTGAATACCTTTAATCGTTTCATTGAAATTATGAACCGATCAAAGTTAATCCACTACATTTAACAATCTCTACAACTCTATACCTTATGAATGCACTTGATATTGTTTGGTTGAATCTTCCTATTGACGTTTAGGACTGCAATTGATCAGTCTCTTATTAGCCATATGTGCATACCATGCGTATTGCCTCGATATAGCAAGTGGCTATCAGGATTCAATAGCTAAGTGGATAACGCGATAGCATTTGAGGCGAACGGTACTGGTTTCGAATCCCAGATTGAATATCAACTCTGAGATGCAGGTACATCCAGCTGAAAAGTTCCAAATAGGACAAAACGCGCGTCTTGGATTCCCCTGCTAGCCACTACCCATCTTTGCTTATAACTCTATACCTTATAGTTTGAATCACATTTTTTTCTATAACCACCTTTCGATTTCAATATGTTATTAGATATTGAAAAAGAACTGTATATTCTCTAATAGAACCCCTTTTTTATTAAAATAATAGAGTAGTGAGTGAGAATCTATTTGTTGAAGTGTCGAGAGTTTTAATTACTAACTTACAAACATTCATACTTTTTATTATTCTAATAAGTAGAAAACTGAACTGAAATTTTACTTGAGTTATCTCTTCAGAGGATGATAAGTCTCTATATTTTATCTTACCCTTCAGAAATGAACAGAAGATAAGAAAAATATTTTTCTTTTGGAGATCATACAATGATGAAGCAACGTCTAGCAATCTATAAACGGAAGCGAAACACAACTGGAGAGAAAAAAGCAGAATATATGAATGAAATCTAAAGTACCACAGCTTTATCAATGTTATCACAAAAGGAATTCACATTATTTCATGAAACTGATATGATGGGGCGAAAGTTAAGCTTGATAGTTAGACAATAGTTTCTCTGGAGAATGAATGACTTTTAGTTTTCATACCCTCAATCAAATGACTTCCTGCTTGTTCTTTGGTTCAGTATTTTGTATATAAGCGTGGTACTTTGCTAGAAAGAAAACGTATTTCTGGCTAGTAGTCTTGTCTTTGATGTCAGTTCACATAAGTATTCAGTCTCATGACCAGGAATAACATGTATTCAAAGTGTAAGAACCGATCAGGATCATGTTACTGTATTTGGTAAAGGTAGTGGTTAAAATAATGATCGATCAGTTGCAAAACTGATCATAGGTCTTGTCCTAGAATATTAACTAATTAGGAAGTTTGAGCTAATGATTTGGGATCATAAGCTGCCACCATTCGCCCACACCGTATTATTTGTATTCACTTATTGATCGATGAACTATCCGTTCATTTTACCAATTCTCAGATCGTTTATTATCCATCTAATCATAAACCATTACACAATGACAAAATGGTGTACTTTCCTGTAAAGATACCTACGATTAAATATTTGTAGTCAACTTATATCTAGTTTTATTGACTAGGCCTTATAGTCAAATAATATAACAGACTGAGATAACATAGACTTCATTATTGCATTTTTATCTTAATAGTGAGTTTATTAAGTACCATTTGTATTTTCCTGACTCATTGCTAATCATTAGTTTACTTTTGAATTCAATACACTGAACTAAGTATCTCCCTCTCTATACTATATCCTTATATACAACCTATCTTTTATATACTACCACCACTAAATTAACTACTCCTATGAGTCCGGTGTTCAACTTGTTGTGCTAACGAGGTATGGCGACTTGGACCGATGCATAAATGTGCCTGGTCCTACTTGTAACTGACTGACTAAGTATCTCGTATACACTCACAATAATCGTTAGCTATAAAAAAACATATTCTTATCACAACTAGTACACCTGTCATCACACTACCAATCTGTTCTTTTCAATTATTATGTTTATTTATATAGTCTATCTTACCGTTATCATTGACTCATAAACTACCTTGATTGGTTTAATGATTTCGTATATGCATATAAATATTGCTGTATATTAGAGTAAAGCCTGGTGAGGATCTAATCGAAAATAATATTGTTCACTTATATATGTTGTTCTAAATCACAATATGGGAATTTTTTCAATTGTACAACCTGGCACGAATATGTATCCGCCTAAGTAGTCACATTTCACAATAAACCACTAAAAACGAATCGAAGAGACAATAACTTTAGTAAAAACAGTGGTGCTGACAGGAATGGGGAACTAAGGTAGAAAACTTAAAAGAAACAAATGAAATTAGGGAGTGTCCCATGACCCCAGATTGATTGTTGGCAAGTGAAAAGGAAAACGGCCTTCATATCTACTGATACCATTAGTCAGTTGTGACAATATACTCAGTCGAACTTCCCCTTCATGAGCCATAGGATAATTCTTTTATTTCAGAAACTCTCAGAAGGATATTTACAACCCGATATAAAAAAAAACTGAAAGATATGCCAGACTAGGACCCATTTTACACCAAAGCCAGGTACATAGTTAAAAAGATTATCTCGATACACTTTCTTTATAGTCATTTTGTTCACACTTCTCTTAACTTGAGTAGGCTATAACCTAATCACCGTAAAACTATAGATAACTAATCTGCTAATCGTAAGTACGAAATTGTCACAATCAACAAAAATAAATGGTTTAACTAAAATAACTCATAATGTCATTGAATAAGAAAAAGAGAATTCAGCGAAGAAAATTTTCTTTTCGACGAAATCATTTACTTAAGCTGTACATTCGTATATATATGGTAATAAATGGTTTACTGAACCATAAATTTAGTCTCATTCCTGACGGAATCTAACGAGTGAAGTGCTACAATGTTAGGAAATTATATGAATCCAGCTGTGTCACAATGTTTAACTTCCACCCATGTTGTCGGTCACTAAGTATCATCGTCTTGTATGCTCCAACTACAAAGTTTATATCTTTTTATGTGGATTAAACACAAAATCAGTCACTCCATAAATTGATTCTATTATGATCATCCTATTTTCATAGTTCCCTTAAACTCTATCTACACAAGCCAATATATTACTAATGCAAAATAACGCAGGAATGAGTTTTAAGAAATACTTCACAATAACAAATGTATTGATGTATACAAATTAAGAAAAAACATTACAACCTGTGGACCAATACAACGTTACAGGCTTAGATAAGCAAAATAAATAAGAAATATAATTAGGTAGGTCTTTAGTAAAAACATCAACACAATCCAAATTTACAACTGTTAAAGGTTCACACAAATTAGATAAGATACTATTGATTTCTGTCAAAGGACAAGTACACTCATGAACAGCTATCAAAGAAGTAACACTCAACCTCTTTTGAATTGTTTTGATGACATCTAAAAGGTTATTTTTTCCATCGATTAAGTCATTATTTGTCATGAGTAACACAACAGCATTACCTGCGAATAAAATAAAAAATACAAGTTTCAAAACGAAAGTACAATTTTTAGGTTCGGATAGTAGCTTACAATCTATTACGAGCACGATTGGTCCAGTTGGTTTTATGCAAAGATGAGCGACTGGAATAAGGAGTGTATCTTGTCTTTTTCCAGTAAGGAAAAGTTTCCCTGGACCTCCCAAAAACTTGCTATTGTAACGCATGAAGTATTTGAAGGCATCTTCTTTAATTGGAAAACCAGCTAAGGTTTCATTTTCAAGCACCTCACTTTGGATTAATTCATAACCCTTGGTCATTGAACTAGCTTGGGCAGCACGAGCAGTAGAGATGACTGTACTTAATGTCTTATATAGTGTTCCACTGTTGTTCGTTTTTGATACCTCAGTTGGAAAACATGATGATCCATTTAGTTCGAAAAGCCTTGTGTACATTGTCGCAGCCAGTTGGCGACTAGAAGCATTTACAAAAACGTTGTCCACACCTGACAGCAATAACATCTGGAAAAGTTGCCATACGATATTTGAATCTGTTTGCCATATATTGATCGCGAATTCATAGCTCAACGGACTAACTTCATTAGATTTATGATTGTTGAAATGGTCGATAAAATATGTCAATAAAGACACACTTTCTTTAACAGTACGAAAGCATAGAACAAAGGCGACTGGACCGCTTCTTCTACTAAATTTGACGGATGATGGAGTAATATCATAAACAATAATTGGGGAGTGTGGTATTTTCTGATTATAGCAAAGAATTTTGGCACCAACAGAGTCTGTATAAAATTTTACTTCATGAGTATAATTAGTGCAGAATGGTGGATATTCTGATTTTTCGTAATTTTCTAATTCTTCTGAAGCGGTGTTTACATTAATAAGGCTGTCCATACGATTAATAAAACGTTTGTATATAGATTCCTCGACTAAAATGATGGTTGAGTGGCCTATTCCAGTACCCATAGCATTTTGTAATGATGATACACAGTACCTAGCAGCTGAGTCTATGTCAGATGATTGGTAAATCATTGCTATGCTTCGACCATTACAATAACTTTCTGTGCTTTTGCAAAAGATAGGTAGAAAACTAAATAGTTTGTTTGGAGGAACAGATTCATGAATAATACGGGTTAATATAGTCAATGGAACCATTAGCCGTAACGACTTGCACGTAACAACTAAACCATGAGATTTTCCGCGATAAACAGGACAGCATAAATAACGAAGAATGAATGTTAAATGAAAGATAAAATCACAATCGTCTCTTTCAATTATGTGGTCGGGATAAAAAAAATAGTCTTTATCCATAGAGTAGAAATGAGTAAACTCTTGCATTTTCTTGATAACTTCTCGAATTACTTCACCAAAGAAGTCCCTGGATTCGAATTCGAGTGAAGCAAAGACGTATTCAAGCAACCGAGACATGTTAACTTCAAGAGAACCTATCAGCCTTTTCAGGAAACTTTCCAAAGACTTTGAATCGTACTCAAAACTCTCTGCAAGCTTGATAGCTTCTGGATTTATCGACTGACAGCTGAATACAGAGAGATCCAGTGAACCAACTTGTATTTTGTCTATGCTGTCCTTCACTCCTGGCTCAATAAAAACTCCATTTACATACGGGAGAATGTTTTGATTTCTGTTTTTAAACGTATCGTCTGAAGACATCTTTGAACAGAATGAAGGTAACTTGAAAAAGGGAGTAAAATGTTTGGACATTACTTATTATATTCTTCGATTCGATTTGATGGCCGAGATTGCCTTAATAATCAAGAGATTCGGGGAAGAGTACACGAAAAGAGCCTGACGTATCAATCAGCGCATTTGATGCACTCTTAACGTTTAGCCTTTCATAGGTATGCGTTTATCCTGAAGGGGTTCTGGGGAAGTGTGAGCAGCAGTATGTGATACAATCTGAAAGAGAGAAAAAACAATGGAAGAGTTGTAAAACGTGTTATCTGCGTTTATTTGGAGATAAAAATGATCTAAACCAATAGCATACAAACCAGAGTCAGTGAATACGCCAGGAGAAAGAACAAAACGTGCCAGCAACAACGTATATATTTCAAAAATCGAATAAAACGCTATTATAAGACAAAAGGGAAAGCCTATTGACAAAATAGTCTCATAAACCATTTGCATGTCTAGTTTATCAGGGCTTGTTCTTTTTCTTCCAGCACATTTGCACTTTATTGCCCTTCAATAAAAAACGGATTCACATTAATATTACAACACAACGATTCCGAATTTAACACCAAGGTTGATATTCAATTATAATTATATATCGTTGCCACAAGCTAGTTTAAACTAAATGGTTTACTTTCGTTAGCTTCTTAAAGTTACGGTTCAAACGCAGGTTTTTTATCATCCTACATGAATAATCTAGTGGCTCATTTACAGCTATTTTGAAATAGATATTTCGTTAGTATAAACGAGTTCTTTTGTTTTAGGATTTTGAGGTTGCCGGAACCAGCAGCTATCTCGTTACAGGACAATCGACTGATTGGTTAGAATATGGAATGTAGTGAGATAAGACTGTAATTGGCACCGAGACATGTAAACTAAATGGAAACAATCAATACCATGTCTCCTCTTTCCTCACGTATATGTGGTCACATTTATGTTTTTCTGTATCATTTGTAACTTAACTCCACTAGTAATGCAGTTCTATCATCGGTGCTTCTGGGGTTCACATTAACACTACCAAAGTCGTTCCCCTTTTGCGTGTGTTGTTTACGGATGTTGATTGGAGAGAATAAGTGTTATATCATTTCAGGTCGCTTTACACTGCGTGCCTGAATTACTCCGAAGACAACACAGGATTATTACTTCATTTCAACCCGTTAGCGTCAAACGGAAGAGAAGACATCTTACAATTTAGTGACCTGCACCTGTGATGGTTACACAAAAAGGAGCTTTCAAGCTGCATTTGTTACACAACTGTTGTCATTATTATTTCACGAAATATATATAACTTGATTTTAAGTGTTATTTTCAGTCATTTTTTCCTCTTTCCATAATACCGTTAAAGTTTTTGTGCATGAAAAGTTGTTTCGTATAATATTATTTGTTTTGCATCTTATCATATTTTGATCAATTACGGGTCCACCACAGGGGTGAGTGCCGGACAAGCTAGAAAAGTAGCAAAAAGACAATTACATAAAAACTACAGAAAAATGGAAATGATTGGCTGAATCAATACATAATGGGTTGTCAATAATAATGACAAGCAGATGAATTAGAGATAAAGTTCAGATATATAAATAACGGCAAAGTGTATTTCTCCATCAGAGTGTATAATCACCCGGTGTTCTAGAATAATGATAGTAAACTTTAGATATGTACATATGTGCCGAGTCTTCACGCAGAACCACCAACTGTTAAAGCTGCAGTCAAATCCTCCGGGGTGGGTTCTGGGTACGGCCGACGTGTAATTGGGAAAGTGAAACCTTCCTGAGTATTTTGTTGTAAGGGTCATCATGAGTTACTTCATGATTACGATCGTAGATGCCTTTATACAGGCTATCTGGAGTGCTTGATACGTTGTAAATCATTATCAGGTGACTTCCTGTGACCTGGTGAGTACAGTTCTATGTGATGAAGTTTTTATTCATAGGTTTAGTCTGTTAATCATATGATCTACTTTGGTGCAGTTCTCTGAAGTTGTGCCAAGGGACTCATAACCCTTTTCAGAAGCGAAACCGCGACAGTGTTGTCGCCAACATACGTGATATTTCAGGACACACACTGCGCTTCGCAAACTGGGTTTTCCCGTCGATGAACTTCACCATCTACTGGGTCAGCTAATACTTTTGGCGTCGGTGAAAGCGAAGCTCATGGTTTGGTTCATTTTAAGCCTTTCGTTGGAAACCAGGGGTGTTATTACAAGCCATTAACTGATCTGATAGATTCTGTGGATGTGTTAGGTGTCGAATCAGACTTTTTCATGGTCAGCGGACATTTCACTGCTCTGAGATAGCTAGATGTTTGTCATTGCAGCTCGGGTACTTGCTGAGTCTTAGATTCGAGGGTTTTCTAAGATCAACTCAAACATGACTCACATTGTCTTCCTCACTCGGCACAATCATGAATCAGTCGACCGTGTCCGTCGGTTCTGTGACTGGTTTAATTTAGTCAAAATAAGTATCGAAGGCTTCGTTTAATGCACAATTAGGGATTCACTAAAGATCAAATTGAGTTGATTTAGCACTTGTGAAGAAATTTTATGTCCATAACTTGGCTAAATGGAGTTATCAACTAACTGAGAACTTGTAATCGTTGTATAAGGGATAGCTTAGAAGACAGCAACCGAAATAGATGAGGAGTTATTGACAAACTATACATATATGTAGATGTATATATATTGTGGCTGTAAATAATTCCCCAAAATCAATAGCTCTATAAGTGTTTGAAATTGGATACTGACCACATTAGTTTAAGTGGGCTCGTTTAGCTGAAGACGCTCGGCCATGCATCCGTACCAGATCACGTTACAGAACCGCGTGGGAAACATCTCCTACGATTATTTGCCAGATTAGATCAGTCACTTCTAGATATATTGATAACCCATCAAATATATCTTCCAACCTCCTCGCTTCTAACTTCTGATTTTAACTAGGTGGGGGCGATTCGATTATAGGTGTTACTGGTAAAGAGTTGTCAAACTACAATATTAGTAGTATCTTCAATATATTCGAACGTAACATGCCAAGCTGTTGAGAAGAAAGAAGAGAAAGCTCGATATTTCATCCCAATGGCTCCCAAAAGCTTCGGTACCACAATAAGTATATTGAGTGTTGTGGCAACATATCCAGCTCAGTTACTCAAGATTTATATCGCACCAATCCTACTAACTTTACAGTGTGATTCAACCCAACGATCGATCTCTACACGTAAGATCTTGCGGATTTTAGCGTGATTCTACACTGAAAAATTTACAAAGAAGATGTGGTTGTTTCAAGACGACAATAAAATCAGAATATCGATCACATCTATCGTTACACTTATGAAATAACATAAAGTTAAGTACGTTTTCAAAAGATATTACTCCTTCAAACACTTCCAGGTGCTCTACCGAATACCAAGGTTTATTACTTCCTTACGCCTGTTACCCATCGTGGAGGAGCATAGGCTGCACATATCAACATTCTCATTCCAACCCTGTCCCGGGCAATTCTTTCCAGTTCTTTCCAGTTAATATTCATCCTTTTCATATCTGCTTCTATTTCCCAGTGTAATGTGTTCTTTGGCCTTTCTCTTTTCCGCTTCCCTTCAGGATTCCAAGTTAGGGCTTGTCTCGTGATGCAGTTTGATGATTTCCTCAATGTATGTCCGATCCACTTCCAACATCTTTTCCTAATTTCCTCTTCAGCTGAAGGCCCGTTTGTCCTCTCCCATAGAACACTGTTGCTGATAGTATCCGGCCAGTGAATTTTGAGTATTTTGCGTGAACGACTGTTTATAAATATTTGTACCTTCTTGATGATGGATGAAGTAGTTCTCCACGCTTCAGCTCCACACAGTAGGTCTGTCTTGACGTTCGTATTGAAGATTCTCACTTTGAAGTTAGTTGACAGTTGTTTTGAGTTCCATATGTTCTTCAATTGTAAAAATGCTGTCCTTGCTTTGCCAATCCTCGCCTTAACATCTGCATCCGATCCTCATTGTTTGTCAATGATGCTTCCCAGGCACGTGAATGTTTCCACCTCTTCCAGAGTTTCCCCGTCAAGTGTGATTGGGTTGTTGTTTTCCGTGTTGTATTTGAGAATCTTATTTTTTCCTCCGTGTATGTTGAGGCCTATTGATGCAGATGCTGCTGCTACATTTGCTGTCTTCGTCTGCATTTGTTCGTGTGTATGAGATAGGAGGGCTAGGTTATCTGCGAAATCCAAATCACCTAATTGATTCTGAGGTGTTCAATGTATTCCGTACTTCCTGTCGAATGTAGAAGTCTCCATAATCCAGTCAATCACCAGAAGAAAGAGGAAAGGGGAGAGTAGACATCCTTGTCTGACTCCGGTCCTTACTGGAAATGCATCTGTCAGCTGTCCTCCATGTACGACTTTGCACTGTAGTCCATCGTATGAGTTCCGGATAATGTTGACGATCTTCTCAGAAACTCCATAGTGTCGAAGAAGTTTCCATAATGTTCTCCTGTCCACGCTGTTAAACAACTTCTCATAGTCAATGAAGTTAATGTATATTGATGAATTCCACTCAATTGATTGTTCAACGATGATCCGTAGTGTCACAATTTGGTATGTGCATGACCGATCCTCGAGGAATCCAGCATGTTGATCTCGAATTTGGGCGTCTACTGAGTCTTCCATCCGGTCCAGCAACACTCTGTTGAAAACGTTTCCTGGTGCTGACAAATATGTGATGCCTCTGTAATTCTCACATTTGTTGAGATCTCCGTTTTTTGAATCTTGATGAGGTATCCTTCTTTCCTATATGTCAGTGGCACCTGTTCTTCTTCCCAAATTTTCTTGAATAAAATATGAAGCATGTTTGCAGTTACTTCAGTGTCTGAATTCAGAGCTTCAGCTGGTATATTGTCAGGTCCTGCCGCTTTCCCGCTCTTGATTTATCTGATGACCATCATTATTTTTTCGATCGTTGGTGGGGTTATCTTGAATTCGTTGAATTTGTTAGTATCTCGAAGGAAGGATGTATTGAACCTTTGTAATGCTGTTTTTTCTAGTTATCCAGTGCTTTTCTACCTTCATTTTTATCTTGGCAACCACTAGGTGGTGATCTGAAGCTATGTCAGCTCCTCTCCGGGTTCTCACATCTTCTATCGCCCGTCGGAATTTTTAGTTGATACAAATATGATCTATCAGGTTCTCTGTGGTATGGTCCGGTGAGACTCATGTCGCTTTGTGTGGAAATATTATGCCGCCTATAATCAATCTTTTGAATACACATAAATTTGAAAGTCTCTCCTCATTTTTATTTCCCTCTCCTAGTCCATGTCGTCCAATTATATCTTCATATCCGGTGTTGTCCACTCCAACTTTAACATTTAGACCTCCCATCAGGATGGTGAGGACCTTTCTTGAGCACTTCTCTGTGATTGATTGCAACCTTTTCATAGAACAGATCTTTATCGTCGTTGTTGCGATCATTGATGGGTGCATAACATTGGATAACATTCATTGTCATCCCCTCCTTCTTTGCTTTTGAATGATGCTTTGATTATCCTGGATCCATGAGATTCCCATCCCACGAGTGCATTTCGTGCTTCTCTGGACATCATTAGAGCAACTCCCTGAGTGTGTGGAGCATTTTCTCCCTCGTGGCCGGAGTACAGCAGCATCTCTCCTGTACCTAGCCTTTGTTGTCCAGTTTGTGTCCAATGGGTTTTGCTGATTTCAATTTGTATCTCCTCATTTCAATTGTTATTTGACTGGTCTTCCCGGTCTCGCACATTGTTTGGACGTTCCATGTACCTATAAAGAGTGTTGCTCTGGTTGTTAGAAGGGGCATCATCCTTGTGAGTGCCGAAAAATCATGGCTTTCATGATGAGGCGTCATAGTTTTTTCTTCAACTCACAGGGCAGAGTTTAAATGGTTTGAATTAGGTTTTCTGGTTAGCGTTTTTTAGCGAGTTAGTTTTTCTACGGGATGGGGTCGCTAACCCCATGCCCAACCATCCTCCTTTATCCGGGCTTGGGACCGGCAGTAACTCTAGAAGAGCTACAGGCGGAGCTAAGGTTTGTTGTCATGTTCATCTTCCAAAAGCGAAGTTCATAAGGCTGACGAGACTACCGAGTGCCAGAGAGACAGCTCTTTTTAAAGTTAAGATACAACCATATTTCAATCCTAGGAAGCTTCAGTTCTCAAAAGTAAACTTGGATACACTTGTGGACAGTGAGTGAGATTTTTCTACTGGAGGTTTATCTCACTAACTATTGCAATACCAAAAATCATTTGTGGGCATGAATCGTACGACTTGTGGAGAAATTGTCGACTGCAACGTAATTATTATGATGTCAATCATATGAATTGCTCGGGTTATATGAAAAAATTATGAGGAGCACGCCACCGGATACTGTAACACCTAGGGGTAGGTTATAGTGGAAAAGTGGATACCCTACAGATAGCACTTGAGAAGTTGCATATTGCAGCCTATATATTCACCGATAATTTATTGATCTCTGCGATTTTGGTACTGACCGTCTTCTTCAACATCATCTTAAGTAATTGGTGACATTGTTTTATTGGGGTCTACCTCGTTATTAATACTGCTCTAATAATAGACCTAATCCTAATATTGTAGATTCCTCATGATGTGACTATCTGATCTGTAAGATCTTACGTGGATGTCGCACCATTGTCTACACTTACTAGTCTTACTGTAATCATCACCATTACATGATAGAGAACACATTCAGGCTGGAGATAGAACAACATATTTAGTATGAATGAAAGTGATAAGAAAGAATACATAAGTGACCACGTCTGCTAGGCTGAACCATACCACCTGACTAGATCCAACTAATTCTATTCCTTCATCCTGCCTTATCCATTGTTGGTTTTTTCCGCATTACATGCTCAATATCCAGCTTCCCAATTGTCTCGTGTTCAACTTTGGGGATTGTGTGGTTAGAGCCCAATGCCACTACAACCTCAGCGGATTTGTAGAAGACATATCCAACATTATTAATTTATGAGAGAATTTCAGCTAGCTGTGATATTCCATGATGTGACTACCTAGTTCATAAGATCCTACATGGGACTGTCGCACATAGGATGTTATCAAACGAATAATAAGAAACCTCTGAGTATTGATAAACTGAAAGATAAATCAAAAAGAAGGAGGTACGAAGTGATAGTGAAATACATGTAACCGCTCCGAAATTCTCGGTTTATTATTAACATATGTGAATGAGAAATACACATGAATGTTGTTTAAGGGTTAAACGAAAGGAATAATAGTAATTAGGAATGATTTAATATGGATATATTTCAACAAGTCACATTGAGATGTATAGTATTAACTTTTAGTTAATAGCCCAGACGATTTCTCATATCTCTTGACAGATATCATCATATATTTCCTCGTAACAATTTCTGATGCAAGTTTTGACTAGATGTTCTAAAGATCGAGACAACTGGCCAATGGAAGGATGAAATCAACAGCGATGGCATAAAAAGAGACAATTAAGAGATACTGTTGCCAAGTTCTTCTAAGTACCTTGCTGCCATGCCACATATGGTGACGGATCAGGATACATTCTATAGGAAACGAGATTGGTAGTGAGACTAAAAAACTCTGGAAACTGTTGTGAAGTGGAGTTGTTGGGTTATTCATTGATGCTACTAGAACAAAAGATCTAACCTAATACTATGAACCAAACATGTTGTAATGGCCTGGTTTTATCATAACATGTTAGTTACACAATTTTCTATCCCGATTTGGGATGTCCTGGAAGTCAGGAGTATTCATTAATAAGGACCTATGAAGCATAGATATAATCTTACAAACTAATTAATGTACTTAATGTAAGGAAGAGTTAGATACATTTGGAGTGTCCCCCTCTACACCGGAATTTCGCATACTCGAACATCTCCGTTGTTGATTCCTTCAACTTTCCCACTTTATTCACCGCTCTGGCGAAATGAGGCCTCAATGTTATCTTATAATCAATTAATATTTGTTAAGATTTAGGATTATAATAGTTATCTTTGAAGTTATTTACCTTCACAGGTTGATAATCTTAGCTTAAAGTGGCTGATTGAGTGTGATATAGCTGCCTGACGTTATGATCTTATAATGAAGTACATGATTGTCTGCCATGAACTACCATATCGTGGAGATCATAGTAAATTGATCCTTAAGAACGTTTAGAGAACAAATGTTATCCTTCTGGAAAGGTATATTCAACACAGGAACGAGAGGGAAACGTAGAAACACCACTCATGCATAGCTCCAAATATAGTCTGGATAACGTTCCTGTGTTCGCCTTCCTCGAACTTAACAAAATTTCTTCAACTATTCACCGCCAAGTGGTTATTATTCTGAGACAAAGTATATTCAACCTAAAGGATCATTTGTCTAGAGTTCATATTGATTCTGATATCACTACAGACTCAAATCGGATATTTATTGTGTTTATTTATTAATTAACCCATTGGTGATACATTTCTTTTACTCTGATTGTGAGAGTTCATATGACATCTGAGACATCCATTGCTATTGACTTACTTGAGGATCTGCTAGTTTTCATTATCTTATGGCGCGTTTTGGCCTCGAACTGTGTGTGACCGCATGAGTTTTCTAGATGATAGGCGGTTTCTGATAATTCTATGAACAGAAGCTTGTGAAAGTGTGAATTGTGAGTAGACAAAATTTAGTGAGCTCCAAAAATCTATAGCAGACTGGCAAAAATATGCACACAACTCAGATAATACTCCCAAACGTGTGGAAAGAATGAGTCAGTAAAACACTAAAATATATATATTCAGTATATATGGATCAATTGTGGTTGGAAGAAATGTGAGTATCCGTAGCTGCAGATATGTATCTACTAAATGTTGTACTGATTGCTTTCCAGTTCTTATAGTACGTCTAAATACTAAAGTTCAAGATCTAAGACATCAACTAATCTGTATTTGTTTTGTGGAACGTGTTTATATAACTTAAATTTATAATCGTAGTAGTAGCGCAATTTCAACTACAATTTACGTACGTGTTCGAAATGGATAGGGTTTCGACTCTTGCTGAGCCTCTGGTCCGATTTTCTAAGGATTCTGTACATTTTATCAATCGATGTACAAAACCAGATCGTAAAGGTGAGCATTATTTCTCGAAATTTTTTATTCGTAGAGTTTAAGAAAAACGCTATTGCTACTGCAATTGGATTTCTGGCCATGGGCGTACTGGGATTCATCATCAAATTAATTTTCGTCCCTATTAACAGCATAATTGTTGGAAATTAATGATATTCTTTCTTAAAATTTAGTTTGTGAGCCGGCATTTGTAATCTATAAGCACCAAACATATAATATACGAATTTGTTTTTATTGATTCGTCTTGAGTACTGCGCAGTTACCATTATTTGCTGTTTTTAAGTCGGTCAAAGCTTTTTATTTTATAGGACATCCAGTTCTGTGTGAGTAAAATACATCCAAAACTGAAAAAGTGTTTGACCTTAATATTTTATCACCCTCGGAATCAATACCTTTTTTTGGACATAACGTCCGAAAATCCCTTGGTGAACTGCTTGTGTTCTTGTCTGCTCCTTTACTATGACTTGTGTTGGTGCCGTTTTAACGAGTTTAGGACACTAAGTCTGAAAGGCTACCCAAAATAATTCCCATACAGACGCTGTGCTACCCTGTAACTTGGTTCTGAAGTAATTTATAACCGTAATTGTACTGAATTTCTCGATTGTCTACATCTTATCTTGTAAAATGTGGCTTTGATGTTTAGTTTAAGCCACCAGAAAATTTTGGGTTGACTTCATAACTTATGAAGGTCACGACAATTAACCCACTTTGTTTAGTATAGATTCCATGTTTTTTAACATCGTTTAGAAGAAACGTAAATAAAATGTTACAGTGAAATCTCGGCCCATATACAGGTGTCTGACTGTTCAGTGCGGCTTGGTGATGCACAACATAGTGCACCACACAACTCACTCGAATGAGGTACTTCGCCATAAATTCGAGACAGAAAAGGAATAAATAGCGTAAATGATGGTAGAAACTCAAATCGGAGTAAATATTACGAAATAACTGGTGAAATAGAGTAATGAAGGTCGAAACATTGACAGCAGGATGTAAAGAACCTAAGCAGAATCGTTTATCTGACTATTTATATTCATATCATCCATTGTCGAGTTACTAATTACAGACTCCAAAGAAAAGGTCTCTACTCAGCGGATCACAAGTTAGACGAACATTTTGTCCATATACACCTAAGCTTTGCAAGTCCTCAACAATCGCTCAGTGACAATGTCTTTGGATACGGAACTAGGCAACCAATTTCGGACTCCCTTGTGGCTAGTCAATATACTTTTTATTTGTTTTAAATCAAACGGCACAAGGAAACACCAAATATATATGCACTTCATGATTCGACTTGTTCGAGGACTACAATACTACCCGGGTGCCTAAACCGAAGCAGGTGGCTTTCTTAGGCCACCACTCCCCGAATCTCCGACCTAGAGGTCTTATCAACAAGGTAGTGGAGCAACATCGGGGGACAGTCCCATAGTGGCCATGGACAACAATAGGTCCATACCCCTTTTATTTCGTCAGGATCTTGGAGCCCATGTGCACCATTGGTTGGGAATCAGGGTTTCCGAACTCCATGTGGATCTTCCAACGCAGGGGCTGAAACTGTGTCAAACTCGCGTAGGTTATTCCAGCCTCTGGACAGACCAGTTTATTCATTCTTCCCAAGTCACATTTTTTCCCTGTCACTTATTCGCTTAACCCTGTATGTTCTTATTTACGTGTGCGTTAATTACTCTATTCATTGTGTCCGTAACTTATTTTGTTTGATTATAAATATTGACTCACGGTTGATTAAATAGAGTTGCTTCACTCGCCTCCACCGCTGCGAGTTGCCAAGTTTCGTTTCGCTTCCTTCACTTCGTCTCATTATCTGTTCAGATCAACGATTGTAAGAAATATACGTATGAAAAATGCAATCGGGTATTCGACCTACTTAATTCCGTTAATCACTGACGCGATTTAGGTCGATTATATAAGAGGGTAGCCGGGATGTATACTTCAATAACGATCGGCATACGATTGAACTGGAGGCAGATAAGGACCACTAACCCGGTTAAAGCTCCCGGACATTCACTTTTAGTCCTCATTTTCGTAAACATTCGCGCCACGAGAAGGCAGTAGCTGTATACGCGTGGCCGTGTGAGAACATATCGAGAGGGAGATCTGACTCTCTTCACCCTCGGCCGTACTAGGGCATGATAAAGACATATCTGCCAATCAACGCTTCGCAGCACAGCTGGGAATGTAGTTCTGATTTTAGCACGAGTATTCCAAAAGCGTTATTTCTAGAAGTGCTTCTGTACATTATATAGTTAACAGGTAATTTCCCTCCGATTGATATTGAAACTTGACAATACAGAAAAGACATTGGGAAAGGGTGGACTTCTACCCCTTGTATTGTTTTGGTTTGCATTTACAAAACAGATTAATCCTACCATTTCTCACATTCGATATTGGAAAACAGTCGTGATATACTTTGAAATCGTAATTACTAGTCGGAATTGATTGATTACGTTAATCGACAACTTAACGTTTTCCAAAGTAGCATGTATACCCATTCCTTATCTTCCTGTTGACACTAAACCTTAACATCTATTTATATCTTTTATTTTTCGAGTTCATTCCTTTTTATGGTGTATTCTCTATTTAACTTTTTCACTGCCATTTAAAATACTATTCTTTCAACTTCTTTAGAATGCTCATCTTGTTGATTTTTCGTTGTGTTGTGAGGTATGATAACTTAACGCGACGAAATCATGCTGTAGAACCTACGTTGTTTTGCAATTAGTTGCAATTTAACATTATCGTATGGAACTGGTTTTTAAATGACATGGCTCAAAATCGTTTGTAGTGGCGAAGGCGCATCCACTCTTTGTGTTCTCCCAAATTCCAATCTTCTGAATTCTTCATGTCCCTTCTTCTTTTCTCTTTCCAAATTTATTTCACTGGATTCTACTCCTTGAATAATATCTTCAAACTCTAATCTTTTCAACTACTGCTTATACTCTTACTACTTCTACCACTATGGGATTTGAATCGACAACTGCATCTCTGTGCTAATGTGGTATGGCAACTCGAACTGATGTACGTACATACGAAGTTCTACGTTGTGACTGACTGACTGTTTTTTAAATGTGATCTAAGCTTTGAATATAGTTGAAAACTCTACGTTTTTCAGTAAAACTCTGTAAATTGAATACTACTTATATTCAAGATCCACTCGGACTGCAAACGTTCTAACTTCCACAGAGTTGTAAAGGAGATATCATAAACATGTCAACATGTTAAACAATTTTCTCGGTTAAAGTGACTGACCGGGATTAACAAAATTGTGATTACACACATTTAAAATATATATATATATATAACACTTATTACAAAAATACATCTTGTTTATAAAATATCAACAACATAACGGTTTGAAGGTAAACTTTTAAAACCAAAATGTTCACGTAATATATGAAATGATTTGGACACTTCATTTCGTTTCACATATTCATTGACTGAGTTCAATGCTGCTGCCTAAAATAGCAATATATATACATATGTCAATAGGAATATTAAATGTATGTCCTTGTAAATATATAACCATTTTAACACGCTTGCTTCCTTTAATCTTATGGGATTAAGGATATAAAAGAAAGTTAAGGACGATCGAACTAAGGTATGTCATTAGAAAACAAACCATTAAGTATCAGTGCCAAGGTTGGACTTGATAGTTTCACATAAATTTAGCATTAGGTAGAAAGTTAGTAATAAATATATTTTTTCTACTCATTGGGATATAACAAAAGTATATTTATCATAAACTATTAGTACGAGGTGCGTTACTAGGCATAGACTCCATGGTTAAAGTATATGCAATAACTGTGATCACTAGTCGGAGATCATAGTTATTATGGCTCATAATCGGCTGCAATGGCACATATGTACTTATTCTCTATCTTCCCCTAATAGACCATGAATTCCGCTACTTTTTATTCCGTGAATCCATCCCTCTCGAACTTCATTCTCCAATGTTTAGCGTTTTCGGATATCGGTAATATTGTTATTTTTTCGACTCGTTAAGCATTCATCTCACTGTGCTGATATATGTACCAGTTTAAACTGATACATATTTTATGGTTGAAATCATGAATCAATTGAAGCTAGACCACCATGGAAAACCTGGAAGCACTGGATGGCCATTCCGTTCTATTGTGGGACTGCTCAGCAGTGCGCATCTGCGATCCCGCCTCGCGAGATTTGAACCCAAGACCTATCAGTCTTGCGCGCGAGCGCCTAACCACTAGACCACTGAGCATTCAACAGTATTAATGTCTAAGTTCAATCAATCCACTAAATTGAGCAACCGTCTACCATTGTCTTCAGTGAGTTACTATCTCACAATAGACCTGGTCGTACTCCACTGGTCACTGCTTCTCACTGGAACTCCAGGAAATATCTTTTGCGCACTGCTGAGGAGTCCCACAGTATTACGAAACGGCCGTCCAGTGCTTTCAGGTTTTTTATGGTGGTCTAGCTTCAACTGGTTCATGATTTCAACTATAAGATCACTAAAATCTCCACAAACCCCCTTCTGAAGATACATATTTGTTCATGTTCACTACAACTGACTGATTTTCCACTTACAAACTCACTGTATTAAGCAAATTAAGACTAAGTTTTCCAGTCAAACGTTCAAAAAGAAAATCGCTCCCTTTGGTATCGGGGTTTAGAGCAGTATCAGAGTCCTCAGACTATCCATGACGACAAGCTTGAGGTTAAGTAGATCTAGAAATTGTGTCAAGGATAGTTACTTCGAAATTTAGTGTGATTAATGACCCAGTGCATGAATACAACTCCTCTCTTAGTAGTCATCAAGAATATACCATAGTTTACTAAAAATAACATGACAAGGAAGGGAGTTATGTGATTAGGCCTCACGGGCATACTTAAAAACAAGAAGTCATTAACAGCAAAACAATCAAACTACTACACGGCATGAAAATAGGTAGCACAATTGTCAGTCGGTATTAGCACAGCAGCCCATATAATCTGTATTGTTAAGAACGAATACTTCCAAATGGTGTTTTTATACTAACATTGGTCGCTTTGAACAGTACCAGTGAGTTACAATAAGCGTGTTGGCAAAAAACAAATGATTCGTGGGTTATGCTTATGATTTTTATGTATCCCTCTCTGAAGTGAATTTTTCATACTGCGAAAATCAAGTTACATTGAATTTGATGTTAATAATGATCAAAAGTCGAGTATCTATCTATCATTACAGTACGAGAGTAAATATTGATGGGATTAATCTTAATGATCAACGATAAACGATTTCTTGCTAGAGGGTAGTTAACGCACTCGTCTATCAACTAATAAACTGCGGAAATGAACTATGCTTCACTACTTATGTTAGGATAGCGTTCCTAGTACTTACTTCACACAAAAGCAGTATCAATAAATATAGAGTACATACACCTACACATAGTAGACAAGAGTCATAATATATAAGAAATCAATTTTGACAAATTATCCCAATAATTTAACATACCATTAACACTAGAATGTCAAGTACACGTTTTCTGTCATCTAATTGTCGATAATAGTTGAGTGCTTTTAAGAGTTCTGTCATATGCATTTGAATAACTATAAGTGACAAAAGAAAAAAACGATAAGAAATAAGTTAAGTCAAAGTTGGAAGATCCATTCAAGTGACAGAGAGATGTGTGGGCGGTGAGTAACACCTGATTACCCACACTACAGGAAGAGATTTCTTAATGACGGACCTGATAGAAGGAAATCGGGTTAGTAATGACGCTCTTTTGAACCTGGGAGGATCACCGCGGAGACCTAGGGACAACTGTTTGAGAGCGATTATATATAAGTGGTTCTCATTGTTAGCCTAAAATGTCTACCACTGGGACTAGAAGTCCATGGTGCATGGAAGACTACTATTCTTAGCACCAATCTCTTTCGATTTTTGTCTGTCTGTGGGAAGGCAGGATTACTGAAAATGCTGGCTAGCTGCGTGAAACATTTTAATGGTAAGACCTTCACTTGGACTTTGGTTTTATTGCTTTTGGTTTTACCGCTATCTCCAACCGATTTGATTGGCATGGTGAAAACACGAAAGACAAGTGTTGTAAACTGCATAACTCTATCCACCTAATGCGTCAAGATAAGATCTACGGTCAGTGAACGAATATGCATGCTTCGTGTAATTGGTGAAAGTTTGTACATAGGTACTAGTTTCTATATTCCGTGAAATGTATTCGTATGTGGTCACAGTGTTTTACAGTCTTCAAGCGGTGGGGCACAGCTACTAGAGTACGTTTTAAACAGATTCGGGAATTGTTATTTCCTTGATTTGTAGCAAATACAGTGTCATTGTAATTCCAAGTTTCTCTTGCATACAATTTAATCTGAATGAAGACTTCACACTATTCAGCATGTGCTTTCTACTCGACCGACTATGCATGTTACACATCGGAAGTAAATAGTGTGATGAAGTTTGTTGGTTGTATTTCATAGGTACTTTCATGCAGTTTTAGTAAGTTGGATGACCGCAATAAGTACTCCATCATGCAGATATCTATACCGTATTAACTTAAACTGAAGTGTTATACACGTATGGGCTAATGGATAAGTATTCCTTTCGGCTAAGTTGATGTTAGGCCTATTTCATTTGTTTAGTGGCTACGACTCTAGTCGTGTTAGAGACTAGAGTTGAAGCAGAATGAAAAAAACAACAGATAAGCCAATTGAGGACATAGCATGATTTAATGAGTTCACACAATACAACAACTGTATTACGGACGTAACTCAGTTCGCTGATATCAATAGATTGATAAAAGTCTTTTACTTAAGTTAACTCAGTGGTAGACAGCTGAAGCCAGAAAGTCTAGTATCTAGGTTTTATGTTAGTTAACACTGATCAGCAGTTAATTGTGTCCACAATCTTAAAGGAATCGATGCTCCCTGTTGGATACTGACTTAGATTATCCAGCATCACTAACTGATCCCTAAGTTGACTGTGTAGCCCTTGATCAGTAAAATTCGACTGACAATAAAAACTAGACAACATTAATACTGATTATTAATCAGCCTAAAATGAGTCAATAATGTTGAGAATTCCTTAGTTCCTGTCACTGATATGAAATCTAAATTGTAAATGTAAAGAATATTATTATCATTGTTGTGTCAAATAACTTTCCTGTTATTATTATTATTATTATTTAAACACATAAATATTGGTACAAGGAAGCATCAGATACATGTGCGCCACACAAATCTCACTCAATTTGTGTGAGGGCTGTGATACTGCCCAGGTGCCCAAACTGAAGCAGGTGGTTTTCTTAGGGGGCCACACCCCGAGCATTTGACCTAAAGATCTGATCCACAAGGCAGTGGAGCATCGTGAGGAGATGTAGTCCCATAGTAGTCGGTGACCAACAATTGATTCATACGCCATTTGTTCTCTCAGGATACTGGAGCCCATGTGCACCATTGGTTTGGAATGAAGGGTTTTCCAACTCCCCTAGGTGGACTCACTGTGTCCACCAATTCTGTTCAAGCGTCGGACATTCGCTTTTCGTCCTCTCAATTTCGTAAACAACAGTAATGCCACTGTGAGAAGGCAGTGAGTAGGACGTCCCTGACAGAGGCTATATACGCGCGGCCATGTAGGAGCATTTCAAGAGGGAGAGCGTACTCTCTTCACTCTCGGCCGTACCAGGGCATTTGGGGGAAACTTCCATATAATTTACAAGAAATAAATAACACAACTAACAAATGTACATATATTGACTTACATGAATGATTATTTTCATTGGTATCCATTAAAAGTCGTGTACGACTTAGAAATACTTGACAACGAAATTTTGTTAATTGATCTGTACGATGTAATATTTCTTCTAAGCTAGCATTCAATTCAAATATCACACTAGGATTTGCTTGTTTCAATCCATGTATCCATATGGAGCTTGGATCAACATCATTATTTGTATGAATATGGTCAATTTTAGTATTCTTGTCATTAGGATTGTTATTATTATCATCATTAATCGCCATTTTGTTATTCATGGACAAATGTATAGCACATTGTAATAATTTGATCATCTCTATGCCTAAGCTTAATCGATAACGTTTACATAACTTTAATGTTATATCGATTTCGTTGAAAGCATACACATAAAGCTTCAATGTAATCAACAATTCAATCTGCCAAGTAAGAGATACGACAAAAGAAAAGTGTTTAGTGTTATACAAAGTTGAAGAACAACTAACCGACTAACAAACTGTAGTAACTAAATTCTCCACAAAACCCCCTCTGATCTATAATCATATGCTCACTAGTGACTGACTTCAAGAGATATCTCCTTGAGTTCTAGTGGGAAGCAGTGACCAGTGGAGTTCTATCAAGTCTGTTGTAGAGATATCAACTCACTGAAGACAATTGGTGAACGGTTGCTCAAAATCGTGGATTGGTTGGAGTTAGACATTAACACCATTGGATGCCGGCTCAGTGGTCTATCAGTTAAGGGCTCTAGCTGGAGACTGGTAGGTCCTGGGTTCGATTCTCGCGAGTGCGGGATCGTGGATGCGCACTGCTGAGGAGTCCCATAATAGGACGACACGGCCGTCCAATGCTTCCAGGTTTTCCATGATGGTCTAGCTTCAATTGACTCATGATTTCAACCATGAAAATACAATGATAATGCTCAAATTTTGTTTAACATTATTATTCTCCAGTATTGACTGTTATATTTACAAAGAATGAAATAGTTTCATAATCCTTTTGTAAGGTTTCTCTACAACAACATAAATTATCGAGTTAGGACTCAAACCATCTAAAGAGCATCGTGCTAGCTGCGAGGAATGAACGTTCTGGGTTCGACTCCGCTCTATGGGTCATGAAGTCAACTGTGCAAATTGAAAAAAAATTTTCAAACTAGTATATAGGACAGCTACCCAGTTAATGACAGTCACTAATGGAAATCATTAACTGGATACGGACTTGTGTACTTTGAACTTTGAGCTACACTTCTATGTGTATGTAAAAGCTGATGATTTTATATCCTACTGTCCAAATTGATCTAGGTGGAAACTCAAGGTTCAGACGATAGATATTCAATAAATAAAGTATAAAGTGTTCGATATGTAGAGAATGGTAAAGAGCTGAGGCAGCAGAACTTTATAGGAATTGGACATTAAAATGAGAATTTACGATACATATGTTTTGTATCAAATATCGCAACAATCGATTTCCTCTACCTAGAAAGTTGAAGGAAGATAAGAATTGAATTCCTCCCAAGTTGTTGAGTACTATGCTATATAGAAAGTAAGTTATATTGGACATATGCAGTCTATTGTGTTCTCTGATTAGCTAATCTAATGTTTGCTTGATTGATCTGTACCACGAAGTAACTGAGTAACCTTTTAGTGGCCCTATATCTGACTCCAGTTAGGTCGTATGAATGATTGTTGTTGAAATAGACATATCGCCAATCCTCGTATATAATTACCAACTTAAATCGCGTTAGTGAATAACGGAATTAAACAAGTCAAATACGAGAATGAATTTCGAATACGTCTATTTCGTAAAAATCGTTGATCTGAACAGACAATCAGAGAATCGCAGCTAATGAAGATAAGCGAAACGGCGCGCAGTGGAGAAGGCATGTGAGCCAACTCGATTTAACCAAGTGTGAATCGATACTTATAGTCGAACACACACATGTAATGAATAGGATAAGAAATACACACGCATACGCTTACATAAAAACAGTCAAGGTTGATAAGCGAATAATTGACAAGGTCAAAAATGTGACTCAATAAGAATGAACAGATTGGCCTGTCCAGAATCTAGAATAAGCTGTGTGGGATTCCAAAGCACTACAGCTTAACATCTACGGACATTTCGAATGGATATGGGATAAGTGTATTATCACAAATGACAAAAAAGTGATTTGCCTTAAATGTTGTAACCTGAGTTAGTGTATTTACTGGACAGATTATAAGTATAATCCATACTTATTTTATTTATTTATACACATAAATATTGATACAAGGAAGCACCAGATACATATGCGCCACACTTTTTGTGTGTGAGCTGTGATACTGCCCGGGTGCCCAAACCGAAGCAGGTGGTTTTCATAGGGGGCCACACCCAGAGCCTTTGACCTGAAGATCTGATCCACAAGGCAGTGGAGCATCGTGAGGAGATGCAGTCCCATGGTAGTCGGTGACCAACGGTTGGTTCGTACGCCATTTGTTCCTTCAGGATACTGGAGCCCATGTGCACCATTTGTTTGTAATGAGGGTTTTCCAACTCCCCTAGGTGGACCCTCTGTGTCCATCAACCCGGTTAAAGCACCGGATATTCGCTTTTCGTCCTCTCAATTTCATGAATAGCACCTCCTCCACGAGAAGGAAGTGAGTAGGACTTCCCTGGCAGAGGCTATATATACACGTCGCCATGTGAGAGCATTTCGAGAGGGAGAGCGGAGTCTCCCCACTCTTGGCCGTACCAGGGCATTTGGGGGTGAGAACAAAACAAATCTGAGTGATTGAACTGTATAAAAAGATGTACTTACTAAAGCCAAATGTGCACGCAGCTCAACTAGAGCTAATCTACATAATCCACCAACAGGAGTATGCTCAGGAAATGTAGGCAATATTAAATGTGAAAATGGATTTGTTTGACTCCATAATTCATTCGATTGTAGTAATTGGTTATTATGGTTATTTTTTGTCGACTGTTGTAACAATCCACAGTCATGATCACGTCTTGCAATTATACTGTCAATAATATAGCGTAGAATATCATGTGTATAAGATACATTGCCACGTTTCTGTTCAACTTCAGCTTGCCTATAGATTGGAAAACACAATTATAAACTGACATTTTATGATGCAATATCCATATGAAAGATCATTTTTATTGTAAAAACGAACTGGCTACGGGTGTGATTTCACACATCTATATGTGCACATACAAAAATTATATAATTAGTCAAAGGCTGCACAAAAACTAATGGTATCATTGCAGTATCGATTCCAGTTTCCACACTTTACCAGAATCAGTAAACTGAGACAGGAAATCAACATGATGTAGAGAGGTAAAAGAGAAGGAATAATACAAACTACAGTGGAAAACTGAACAGAAATAGTACACTTCAAAAGGAACAAATAAGATTGATGAGTGAAAACAGTTAGGAATGATATATAACTAGAAAAATTTAGAGGATAACACAGAGAATGCGTGAAAACGTGCGATTGTACGATCGAAAATTTCGTGTCATATTAACTAACATTTTAAAGCTGACGAGTCCCAAATAGGACGAAACGCGCGTCCTGGATTCCACTGCTAACTACTGTAGATCTTTGCTTACCATGCTTGTGAATTTAGGCTACATCGAGGCAATACACACAGTATGCACATATGCCAATTAGTGACTGACCGGTCGCAGTCCTAAAACATCAATGGGAAGATTCAAACAAACAATACTAAGTGAACATAAATTAAAGTTGTTTGTATGCGTCCTAATCCAGAAATCTATTTAATTGAACATAGTTTATACAAGTAAACAACGACTTCGTGTATAACAGCATTACATCACTGAAGATACCAAATCGATCACTGAGAGGAGTATTCTACCAATTAAATTTCTTACTGTGTATCAAAAATGAAGGAAAGTAGTTAGCTAAGATAAAATATAGCGAGAATAAGATCCATAGACCATAATTAAATGAACCTACGTCTATAAGTTGATAGGGTAATCTCTATACTTCTTAAAATTAAGCTTCGATCAAATAAACTTATGGATGATCAAAACTAGTTTACACTAGTGACATACTATTGACCGACTCTCGGCAACTTTAAATGATCATTAGGAAGTAAAGTCAACTTCCAACCAATCAGAATGAAGGTGATATAAATGAATAGTTTATTGAATAAAACCGGAGAAAGCTTAAGATTAAAAGTTAAGGTTTGAATTTTAGGTCAGAAGTTAGGATTAATGGTTAGAAATCGAGCGGTCGAAGACTTTGTAAGTAGTAAATAAAAGGTTATACAGTTAGTTTATTGATTTCATCTATTAGGAACTTATTTTTATTTATTTATTTAAACACATACATATTGGTACAAAGGGGCACCAGATACATATGCGCAACACAAAACAATGAGAATGGGAAGAGAAAGGTGGAAGATGCATATATATAAAGGGAAAAAAGGGACTGAAATGTACAACCGTAAAACTCTTTCAGTTAAGAAAGTTAGAACCACTCTGAGCCATATCTGATAACGTCTCTATGAACTATTGAATTGTCTTTGAAAATCCATAAGATTATAATCCTTTTTTCCTTAATCTTCCCATATTTATCATTTTAAAGAGTCTCGATAAGTAAATATTAGTAAGCTTTACTTGGCTCTTAATCAGATATGAAATATCCGCTATCGTAATAATGAAACAATTACATTTTTTGATCACATCCGCCCTTCATATTTATACCCTTAGATTTGGTTGTTTGGTTAGCGTTATATCTAGAACTTTGATTCTTGCTATGCCGCGTACTACTAGACTACTTGAATGATCGACCCCGCAACGTCGCAAGAGAGAAGACAGAAGACTAGTAAGCAGGAATTTTATTCCCCAAACAGTATCAGGTATAGTACAAAAATCTCATGTATTTATAGTTTTTGGCTGAAAGTAAATCATCATTTCGGACAGCCAATGGGCACATAGTGGGTCCTTCTTATTTATCCAGTAGGGAAGCTACACATCGACATTCTAGAATGTTCCCCTAGTGGTGATTGGATGGAATGTTTTCGGCTCTTTCTGGGCTTCTTGAGTTTGCCTACGAGCCATCCTTACAGTTAGCAAATTATACTTTAAAAATTTCTTTAGTTATTCAACCATGGTTGTAACGAATAGCCAAGTCCTCCGTTAATTTTGATTCATACTAGCGTGCTGGTGTTTGTGATTCTCTTATTAGTTACTTCCTCTTTTGGTCGGTCATTTTACTATAGATGCCTAAGATCATGGTTTTCACTAATATAAACAGACCTGTTATATCATATTCTTGACTTTGTTTAGGAATATTAAAGGTCCCCTGAAAGTTTCAACTTTTTACGCTTATTCGTACATGGATCATACACATTGCGAAATGTTGTTGAGCATCAGTTATCCAATCTGTATAGTTAGTTTAAATCTCGTTTCGTATAATAAAAATCTCCCAATACCTTGTAACTTGGCGTGATCAAATGATTGTCAAATTATAACATCAATAAACAACCAAACTCCAGGCCCCTAAAATTTGTTTAACCCATATGTGTATTTGTTTTCGCGGAAGTTAGTTGTTTTTTGTCGATGAACTGATATCAGCTGGCGAACTCCTATTGAAAACCCATCGAAGTGCTGAATAGTCATTTTGTACTGATTCGGGACTCCTTAGTCAAATGGAAAAACTGTACAGCATTTTTTTTCATTTTCAACGGTTGGTGTCAGTTTTTGTGACAAGAATTAACTACAACTAATCAACGATAAACTTGCCTTATAGCAGATTCCCATGGACAATAAAGTTTTAATGAATTGACTAAACGATCACATTGAGCTAAATCATAACCAGATCGTAGATGTTGCTCTAGCTCAACTTCCATGCTGGCTTGTAACAAAGGTGATTGGTTTGGAAAACGACACAATGTAGATCGACATATTTTAGACAACTTTAATGCTGTCTCAATTGATCCCTTTGAAAAGAGAGAGAGATAATATATTCAAAAAAGTTAGAAATAACTTTAACCTGATAAACTGATAAGGATGCAAAATCCCCAGTAAACTATTTACTCACACATCACTTTGCTACTTTTATTCCCGTAAATTCGAATTCCCATGTTTTTCGCGTCTAACCACCTATCCCGCTACCACAACCATATTCATTTTTATCACTATTTAAGAAGCTAATTTTTTATTTGTCAGAGGCTTTATTAGTGCTCTAATTCTATACCCTATTTTTTAAGATCTCTGTAGATGTATTCATTTACAAATGCAGTTTGTTTAAATCAACTTTTTTTAGATCACTATCCATAAATATTCTTTGTAAGATTGTCTTCTGAATAAACCGAGGACTAAGATTCTGTTAAAAAAGGAGCTGCTATTAAGATAACATCTGAAGCTAATGTGACAATCCCTTACTTGGAATCCGGAAGGGAAGCGGAAAAGAGGAAGGCCAAAGAACACATTACGCCGGGAAATAGACGCAGATATGAAAAGGATGAATAACAACTGGAAAGGAAGGCCCAGGACAGAGTTGGATGGAGAATGCTGGTGAGCGGCCTATGCTCCTCGACGAGGGGTAACAGGCGTAAGTAAGTAATGTGACAGTTAAGAAAATTTAAAACTGTAGCAGAATCAACGTCATCTGTTCTTGATTTGATGTATCTACACTTTCTAGAGATGATATCGCTAACAGTAGAGCTGAGTTCAATTATGATCATGAACCAAACTGTCACTATTGACATAATCAACACTTAAATATGGTTTAACCCTCAGTTTAATATTTGAATTCAATTACAGCATTTATTTATTTGTTTAAACACATAAATATTGATACGAAGGGGCACCAGATATATATGCGCCAAATAAATCTCATTTTAATTGTGTGAGGGCTGTGATACTGCCCGACTACCCAAACCGAAGCAGGTGGTTTTCTTAGGAGGTCACACCCTGAGTCTTTGACCTAAAGATCTGATCCACAAGGCAGAGGAGCATTATAAGGAGATGCAGTCCCATAGTAGTCGGTGACCAACGATTTGTTCCAACACCATTTGTTCCTTCAGGGATACTGGAAGCCATGTGCACCCTTGGTTTGTAATGAGGGTTTTCCAACTCCACTAGGTGGACTTTCCGTGTCCACCAACCCTGTTCAAGTGCCAGACATTCGCTTTTCTTCCTCTCGATTTCGTAAACAACAGTAATGCCACTGTGAGAAGGCAGTAAGTAGGACTCCCCTGGAAGTGGATGTGTACGCGTGGCCATGTGAAAGCATTTCGAGAGGGAGAGCGGACTCCCCACTCTCGACCGTACCAGGCATTTAAGGGCTCAATTACAGTAAGCCTTTGGTGACCAGTTCATGTACTTTTCACACAAATACAAGAACCAAATATTATACCACAACTAAAAAGAGAAATAAATGAAAATGTATGAGTGGTATCTGCAGGGCTTAACAAAAGTCCTTGAATGAATTATTAAAATTAAAGAGCGCTGAACAGTCATTTTGTCCTATTTCATAAGAAATCTATGAGAAATGTAGACTATTCCACGGTAACTTTCAAGTCTTGTGGAGGCTTACTTACTTACGCCTGTTACTCCCAATGGAGCATAGGCCGCCGACCAGCATTCTCCAACCTACTCTTGTGTGAAAAAATCACAATCAAGCAATTCAATAAGATAATATATAAAGAAAATACGAGTAAACTTACCATAGAATTAAACTCTTTAATAATGTTTGCAAAAGCATTAGCTAATATAGTATCCGAATGACGACACGGTTCTAAACAATCTGCACTGATTATACACTGCATCAATACAGTGGCCATATTTCTATAAATTCATTTTATGCATTAGACAAAGAAAAAAAAAGTAAATATATGTCACCAAGAAAGGACGCTTATTGTGAAACATAAAGATCATTATTAGTTCAAGATCTTGAGTGTAGGATCATAGGTGAACACACTACTGAAGAACTTGAAATGAAAACCTGGTAACTTCTATCATGCTTTATAGTTTTTCGAATGATTTCAGTTCATAAAGAATAATAAAAACCTTATGACTAACTAACCAACGACATTAGATGACAATTACACAATATTGAGAATTGATTAAACTTAAAAATATAAGCCATTGGACATCAACTAAGTGGCCTAAGGGATTAGGCGTTTGTTGGCAACCGTCATGTGATCATGGAACTATACCACTGAAGAGTCTCATACCTGGATGAAATAGCTATCTAATCCTTTCTGGCTTCCAATCATTATCCAACTAAAGTCAGTCGTTCAGTCAGCTACAACGTAGGACCAGGCACATTTATGCATCGGTCCAAGTTGCCATACCTCATTAGCACAACAAGATGAACACCGGATTCATAGAAGTAGTTAATTTAGTGGTGGTAATATATGAAAGATTTGTTGTATATAAGGATATAGTACGGGAAGGAAGAAAGTTATGAAGCAATTTTTATCTCAAGGTTTAAAAAAAAATAAAGAGTGAATACACCTACGCCATTGTGATCGATTCTGAGCCATGTCAACTAGAGTCTCCAATCATTGGTTACGATAGTCACGTGGACCCCAACCAAGTACTCTACATCTACCAACATGGCTCAGACTGGAAGTTAGTGACTTCAAACACTGATGCCACGTTTTGGTTTGGCCGCCCCTAACTCTCTTCAAACCATCCCCAATACTAATCAGCATAGCGCGTCGTGGTAATCAGTGTTCAGGCATACGTAACACGTGGCCTAACCATCTCAGTCGATGAAGATTCATGACCTTATCAACTAAAGTCAATATGTGATGTAAACTACAAAGTATACTAATCTCCACTGGCCATCTCTCTCTACACTAATAATTTCATAATTGTTTTGATAAGAAAAAAAATAAACATTCATTAAAGGATATCATAACAGTTAATTAACAAATAGAAACTATATTATATTCTTACGGATAACCATAAAATTGCCACATTGTAGCTAAATCCAATTGACATACAGTAAAATATGCTTGTGATATAATATTAACAGAATTGAAATAAACAGTTAAAAGTCTATAAAAATAGAAAAAAACAAAAGTTAATAGAATTGTTTATGATATAGAAATGAATTTATTAAATGACAAGGTTATATAGTTTAAGGTTCAGGATATTAGTCGACAGGAAAGTCCTACTCACTACATTCTCGTGGCATTACTGTTGTTTATGAAATTGAGAGGACGAAAAGCGAATGTCCGGCGCTTTAACCGAGTTGGTGGACACAGTGAGTCCACCTAGGGGAGTTGGAAAACCCTTATTCCAAACCAAGGGTGCACATAGGCCCCAGTATCCTGAAGGAACAAATGGTGTATGAATTAATCGTTGGTCACCGGCTACCATAGGACTACATCTCCTTACGATGTTCCACTGCCTTGTGGATCCTATCTTTAGGTCAAAAGCTCCGGGTGTGGCCCCCTAAGAAAACCACCTGCTTCAGTATGGGAACCTTGGCAGTATCACAGCCCTCACACAAATCAAATGAAATTTAGGTGGCGCATATGTATCTGGTGCCTCTTTGTACCAATATTTATGTGTTTAAATAAATAAATAAATATTAGTCGACTATGTAGACTGAAATAGATGGAATATAGAGTTTAGATGTGTATTGTAAAGTAGTCATCGAATAGTTTACTTTTTGAAAAAAAATGAATAAATTCATTCACCAAGTACTTGGCTATGCGTTAATGATACTATGTGGTTGCTCAAAATGGATTAGGGAGAGCGAATCTAGAATCTTGAATCTGACCTGGTGACTGAAAATCGAATACTTTAATCACTAAGTCATAAAAAAATATTTATGTATGTTGGCATTAGTTTTGTAACAGGTACTTGGTTATCTTTTCGAAAAAACACATGATCATGCTAGTCTAGTGTATTAGCAAATGTTAGTATTGTTTATTCAAGTAACTCAATAACGTCATACAAATTCATGAATTCAACTTTGAGTCATACGTCTTATCTGTAACAGTTAGTCATACTATCCTGGCTACTACTCAAATCAACAATAAATGGAATAGAGTTTGGACCTATAACCCAATTCATTCTGATTTATAAACTTGAGAAAAAAAAGTATCTATACTTTTCAATCTCGATCCAATTTTGATTGCAATGATACACTATTGAAATCTTGAAAACTATATTGTGCTAAATGTTTTCTTCTCCTTAGCCTTCTCTTCACTTATTTTCCACTTGAATTACCTCCAAAGAATTTGTTTGATTTTTTCTCCTGATGAACTCCTCTCAACGTAGGATAGTAAGAACTTTAAAATTTCTATGTCTGTCTACCGATTATAACCAATCTATGAAGTACAGACTGGTTAGCTTTCAATACGAATGTCAAGACAGTTCTATTGTATGAAGCGGAGACGTGGAAAACTACGAAAGTCATCATCCAGAAGATACAGGTGTTTATTAACAGTTTTCTACGCAAGATACTTTGGATCCGTTGGCCAGATACTATCAGCAACAACCTACTGTGGGAGACAACAAACCAGATTCCATTGGAGGAAGAGATCAGGAAGAAGCACTGGAAGTGGGTAGGACACATATTGAGGAAATCACCCAATTGCGTCACAGGTAAGCCCTCACATGGAATCCTGATGGCCAAAGGAGCGGAGGAAGACCTAAGAACACATTACGCCGAGAGACGGGGACAGGCATGAGAAGAATGAACAAAAATTGGATAGAACCAGAAATGAAGGCCCAGGACAGAGTGGGGTGGAGAATGCTGGTCGGCGGCCTATGCTCCATTGGGAGTAACAGGAGTAAGTAAGTAGGTATGAAGTAAAGACTAAGATACTCAAGTCTGAGCTATATCATATACATGTGCCGTATGGTGGACTAATTAAAATAAAATGGAGTAAAGTTTGAACAGGGAACAAAATACATGAGATTCTTAGAAACCTGAGTAGCTATTATTCTTGAGTAAATTAGTTTGCTTACTGTAAAAGGCGCTGACTAGATAGTTGTTTCATGAAATTCTATTTAAATAATTCTAATTGTAAGCTTTCTCTCATTCGATTAATTAAATATTACAATTACAACTCTAATTATAGGTTTATGTGGCTTATCGACTATGTGAAGAATACAGTAGGGAAATTATTGGATTTCATATCAGTAGCATAGTCGAAAGCACAACAAAACTTTAAAATAATCGAATTGAATTACAACACAGCAACAAACTTATCAAGTCCTCATTCAAAAGAATAATGAACTACTTAATTCTACTAAACGGGGTGGGGTAAAGTCGGAATCGCACTTCCACGCAGTACTCCCTGGATAGTGGGTGGTCGTTTTCCCCATGAACTAATGCAAGCAGCAAAGAAAAGACCGGAATGACCATCCACTTTGCTGAAAATAGTAGAGATAGGGCTCCTAATTCTGATAAACAAGAGGAGAGAGGTTAACTTTCTTTTAATGCCTGAACAGATCCTGTTTGGAAGGGCCTATAAGGTCTGGAAATGGCAGGTCAGAGCGTAGGTCATAAACTGTGTCGTAACTAGTGCATAAGAGTCGATACTAAAACTGCTTATAGTATGAGCGTGAAATGGGTATGTTGTCTATGATGACTTATTTACATACTGATTTAAGTACTTGATATTCATTTAGCGGAAGAAGCCGCTGAGCTGAGGCCTGGGGTAATCGCATCTATATCTATATGTATCCGATGGAGTGTATAAGTTTTAGCCTATGCGTTGTATCTGTGCATGTAATGTATACTTGAGAGCGGAAACTTCTACGCCTATATGTACTCGTGAGATGAGTGGACTTGTCCGCGTATTACATGATTCGATGTAACGCACACTAGCAACCGCGCTCATCTATGCCTATGTGTATCACTGGGATGCACGTATCTCTGGCATGCGCATTTGAATATATGCATATAGAGCATAATTGGAAGAAAGTTCTACACTGGTAAAATCGCTGTAGCTCATCAGCTCTTTTGGTTTTCATAAAACTTTCTGAAAGTAGACATAAAAAACGTGAAATGAACCAGAATGAGTCCATTTACTTTGCTTTCTCTAGCGTCCAGTCGCACTCTCTTGGAAAGCTCTCTCTTTCCTCGAAAGGAGCATAAGTTTCTCCTACTCGCGTGGCTGGGAAATACTAATCTACTACCTGATATTAGATATTTAATTTATATTTTCATATAAATTGTATTTTACAAATAATCATTCATATAAAACTTACTTATATGGTTCTGATCCTGTATCTAATGCACTCCAAAATTTTGTACGAAATTCAGTTAATGTAACATCCTTTAATTTATATTATAATGAACAATAACAAAATATAAATTTAAACTTTGAAAAGAAAGAAGTTAAGGAATTAAAGATACCTATCAGCAGAAAAGAGTATCAGTAACCTTCAGGGAACTAGTGTTTATCGTAGGAATCAAGTTATCCAATGTCACAGTTAGAGATTTTACAATTAAGTTGTCCGAGCCTCTCTTATTCACTTAATTGATCTCTCAATCTGTAGCACTAAGGATTTTACACTAAGTGATCATTGAACAATAAACGACTTCATGCTTCCTTTCTAGTTCTTAGCCTTGACCAAACTATATTTCAGACCTTGAAGAAGCAAATTCAAACTAGCAAATAACTCAATGATAAAGTGTCCCTGCAATATTAGACAAAGTTTATTTGAATTTCAGATGGAATCATGCTCTACAAATATACAGTTCAACACAAAGGATTACATAATTTGGCGCACCAATGATTTCACCCTTCAGGAATTCGATTCTGGACCTTCAGCCATGCGTGCAAATGTTTAACCTCTAGTCCTGTGTGTGCACTGACGAGAAGTCCCATACTTGAATGAAACAGTCATCCAGTGCCTCCAGGTTTTTAGTATTTATCTAGCCTAGATCAATGTATGGTCTCAACAAAACACTAAGTACTATTTTCGTGAACAAATTATCTGATTCAGTCAGCTACAACGTAGGACTAAGCACATTTATGCATCAGTCCAAGTTGCCATACCTCATTAGCACAACAAGATCAACGCCGGATTCATAGAAATAGGTAATTTAGTGGTGGTAGTATATAAAAGATAGGTTGTGTATCAGGACATAGTACGGGAAGGAAGAAAGTTATGAAGCAATTTTTATCTCAAGGTTTAAAAGAAAATAAAGAGTGAATACACCTACGCCATTGTGATCGATTCTGAGCCATGTCACCTAGAGTCTCCAATCATTGGTTACGATAGTCACGCCGACCCCAACTAAGTAGTCTGCATCTGCCGACATGGCTCAGACTAGAAGTGAGTAACTTCAAACACTGATGCCACGTTTTGGTTTGGCCGCCCCTAACTCTCTTCCAACCATCCCCAATACTAATCAGCATTGCACGTCGTGGTAATCGGTGTTCAGGCATACGTAACACGTGGCCTAACCATCTCAGTCGATGAAGATTCACAACCTCATCAACTGATTTACCATCATTCCCTAATACCCTGTGTGTAACCTCACTATTACTTACCCGGTGATCCCAGAAGATGCAAGCAATATTTCTAAGATATCTGTGGTCAAATACTAGTAACTTACGAGTATCTTCTACTCTTAATGGCCATGTTTCACAGCCGTAAAGTAGAACAAAGCGAACTGCTGCGCAGTATACTCAAATGAGAATAAATTACACATATCCTCTGTCTTCAAAAGATCTTTTATAGGCATAAAGTAAAACGAAAGAGACTGATCTAGGCTAAATAGGTGAGTATTACTGTCTAGGCACACAGAGCACCTGCTTAAATCCTATCAATTACTCGACATTTGATCATCTTGCCATAAGTATTCTATTCATCTAACCTTTTAACCACCGGTTTTAGTTAACTAGTATTGAAATAGAACGTTATAATTATGAAAATTCAGATCACTTGGTTTGGCCAGACAGTTCTAACTAAAATTTGTTTATTCGAAAAGAGTCAGTAAGGTTAGGCAAAGACGGACACAAGTGTCAATCATTGAAAAACATTTTGACAAATAATATCTGAGTAATCAACTGTTGGTTGATATTGTGTTTATGTAGGTCTAAAATCCATTTCCTACAGAGGCTCAAATACTTGGAAAGCCGTTTGAAAGACCAATCTGCAATTGTTACTAAAATATTAAACGATGAGAATTGTAGTTAATTTTGTACAGGTTATGGATTGCTTTTTTTTTAGCTAGCACTGATAAATGTATGTATGTAGGGTTATCCAGTTAAGTGATATGAATAAATCAATCAGATGACCTAGTCCTGTTTGGTGAAGACGCTGGCAAAATGCAGAGTTTTCTGTTGGAACTGAGTAATAATGCCAGGATGTTTGGGATGCGTTTCTCCCCATCTAAATGTAAATTTTTACTCCAGGACTGGCCTGCGTCAACACCTGAACTAAGGATAGGGAGCGAAGTAGTCGAACGCGTCGACAACTTCACTTATCTCGGAAATCTGATCATCCCTAATGGGTTGGTGTCTGACGAAATCTCAGCACCGATTCAAAAGGCTCGTTTGGCATTTGCCAACTTACATCACCTATGGTGAAGACGAGATATCCGTCTATCAATTAAGGGACGAGTAAACTGTGCAGCAGTTCGCTTTGTTCTACTTTACGGCTGTGAAACATGGCCATTAAGAGTAGAAGATACTCGTAAGTTACTAGTATTTGACCACAGATATCTTAGAAATATTGCTTGCATCTTCTGGGATCACCGGGTAAGTAATAGTGAGGTTACACACAGGGTATTAGGGAATGATGGTAAATCAGTTGATGAGGTTGTGAATCTTCATCGACTGAGATGGTTAGGCCACGTGTTACGTATGCCTGAACACCGATTACCACGACGTGCAATGCTGATTAGTATTGGGGATGGTTGGAAGAGAGTTAGGGGCGGCCAAACCAAAACGTGGCATCAGTGTTTGAAGTTACTCACTTCTAGTCTGAGCCATGTCGGCAGATGCAGACTACTTAGTTGGGGTCGGCGTGACTATCGTAACCAATGATTGGAGACTCTAGGTGACATGGCTCAGAATCGATCACAATGGCGTAGGTGTATTCACTCTTTATTTTCTTTTAAACCTTGAGATAAAAATTGCTTCATAACTTTCTTCCTTCCCGTACTATGTCCTGATACACAACCTATCTTTTATATACTACCACCACTAAATTACCTATTTCTATGAATCCGGCGTTGATCTTGTTGTGCTAATGAGGTATGGCAACTTGGACTGATGCATAAATGTGCTTAGTCCTACGTTGTAGCTGACTGACTCATTTGATCGTAGGTACGTGCTGACCACGACAAATGGTTAGAGACTCAATTGATCAGTCTCTTATTGGCATATGTGCATACTGTGCGTATTGCCTCGATATAGCCTTAATTCACAAGCATTATAAGCAAAGATGGATAGTGGTTAGAAGTGGAATCCAGTTTGACGCACGTTTCGTCCTATTTGGGACTCCTCACCTGGTTATACCTGCATCTCAGAGTCGCTGTTCACTTTGTGACTAGAACCCAGTACCTTTCGCTTCATACGCCATCGCGTTATCCACTCAGCTACTGAGTCCTGATAGCCACTTGCTTGTGCAATGGGGTGAAGTTTAAATTCACTTAGTATTGTTTGTTTGAATCTTCCCATTGATGTTTAGGACTGCAATTGATCAGTCTCAGAGTGAACACCAACTCTCGGATGCAGGTACATGCAGCTGATGAGTCTCAAATATGGCGAAACGCGCGTCTTGGATTCCACTGCTAGTCACTATCCATCTTTGCTTAAAATGGTTAGAGAGTTTAGTTAGCACAGATATATACATTGTTTACATTCCCCTTATATTTTGAGTTTTAATATTATTTGACAATCTTTCTTACTTCATGGAATTATTTTGTCTTTTCAAAATTTATTCTTCATTATTAGTCTTTTCGTCATCATTGATGCTACTACTATTGCTTTGAAACCTTCACTATTCCATACTGTTACATAGATGGTTACCTGTGTCATATTCTATAAACATTGATGTTGAGGCGATCCTGAAAATTTCTCGCAATAGACATGACAAGCTCAAGAAACATTAAGAAGCATTTTATCCAATCAGCGCCTGATTAGAAGTTTTGCTAGAAATATCACGAAAATGAAAATTCATATGTATAGGGTTTTTATTGGTTGATTGCTACACTGCTACT
>NW_017386088.1:275975-289892 GCF_000237925.1 Schistosoma mansoni | reverse complement strand
AAGGGGGACTGGTCTCGTGATCTTCGGAGAATCTCGACTTTCACCATGAAGTCTGATAGCTCTTCTAAATGAAGACTTTTCAACAGCGACGAGAGAATTTAAATGGTTTATGTAATTTCATTTGGTTGATATTTCTTTTTGACATGGTTCATTTCTATGAAATATGTTTTATGACCCCGTGCCTAACTCTCCTTCATTATCAGTGCTTAATACTGGTAGTAACCCTGGAATGACCGAAGGCGTGGCTGCTTACCAATTTAGCACCTTCCTGTCCCTAACTCTGTGCGCCTAATCTCATCAATCACACATTAGTTTGCGTTATGGCTAAATCACGGATATCCAGCTTTAGATAATCTAGATTGATGCTTGATTTGGTTTAATGTGAATACAACATAGAACTAGTTAAACAATATATATTTTCTAAACTTTATGGCAACTTTAGAAACACAAAACTTACCTACAAACCATTGTGAGAAACTTCTTCAGTCTATCGGTAACTGACCCAAGGTATCGCATGTTGGTTTCAGCAATATGATGTGATGTATCCGATCAAATATCTTCAAAAACAATCAAGCAATACAACTTCGTATAATAAGTTGTAAACTATTATGAATTTAATCCTTTAAATGCCTTCTTCAACCACTGAGCGAGCAGAAGAACACACTTTGTGGGACACTTAGTTGATTGCTACACTGCTACTTTGTTTAGTAGCATTCCACAATTTTCAAGAAAACCCAAGGAATTTTAAAATACTATAAACATCCTATATTTTCTGTACATGAATGAACCTTTGGAGTGAAGTGCTTCTCGTATATTTTGCGCCTTTTCTCTCGTGTTGAAGTCGCTGTGTAGTTTAAGCTTGGGGGTTACGAGACTAGCTTAGGAACCGAGTGTAGCGTTCAATCAACAAGACTTATCAATTGATTCTGACTACAATTACTCTGTAGAAGGATTTCACCACGAAATGTTTGTGAATTAAAGAGAGGCAATTAAGTAAGATAGTAATTGGGGTTGGATACGGTGAAAGATAATGAATACTTTTCCTTTTAATTAAACTTTTGAACAGTGATTGAATCATTTTACTTACAGTTCATCAAAAAAATGGAATAACTTACATTTGATTTGAATGATTGTTTCATAGGTACTTCATTATCATAACGAAATGGATCAGCACTTGAATTCAATAAAGTATGCGTAACCTAGATTAGAAATAATACCAGGTATATGTGTTTAGTGAACGAAAACTTAGATGAGGTAAACCAATTTTTATAGTATTATCATGCAAAATCACATACTGTAAATGTAAAATATGAAAACAACACATTACATACACTGTCTGTAAGAATAGAAGTATGACCAGCAGTGGTGCACCAGGATGTGTGTTTTGTCACATTCAAAGCGAACAGTATTAGGTTCGAGTCCTGGAGAGAACATTAACTTTAGGATACAAGTACATCCACGTGATATATTCCAGACAAGATGAAACGAGCGTCCTAAATCCCACTGCCATCTACATTTCATCAAAATCATCAGATTTAATGATAATTTAAAGAAATTCTCTGATAGATAAATTTGAAATGAAGTCAGGAAATAAAAGACACACAATAAATTTAAAGCTAAATATCTGAGAGGGGACAAAAAATGAATGAATTTGTGCAAATGTGACCGATTCTGAATTACGTCACCTAGTGTCTCCCACAGTCAGGTTAGATAGGTATGTAGTGCATGCTACTTATACTGACAGACATAAGTAGTGTGTAGCATTAATAGAAAGTGGGATGCGTACTAGTATAAGATTGAATTAAAAAGAACAGGAAGGGAAACAGAGAGTAATTGTAATAATAACAGAATTGAAAGAATCATGAATCAGGTAAAGGATAACTGAAAAAAGATATGTAAATAATGTATTTAATGTATGGTTTTCATATTTACGAAGGCACTCTGTAATTATGAGTTAGTTGTTCCCACCAAATTTTCGTTCATTACAGTTGCGATGATAGCAACCGCAGACGTCTGCAACTAACAATGCAGGTCAACCTAGTAATCGGTGCCTTCATGGGTTAAGGCCATATTTTGGTTGGACCATCCCTACCCTTCTTCAGAATTACACCTACACCAGCAAACATCGTGTGTCTAAGAAGCGGTGACTGGGTACACGTGACACATGTCCCGGCCATCTCAACTGATGAAGTTTCACTACTTCACCAATCGATTTGCCATTCTTACCTAGTACCCGTTTCCTAACAACTGCATTACTTACTTGGTGGTCACAGGATATACGAGCAATGATTACTCAACAACCCTTAACAATTAAATTAAATTCATACCCATTTCACTAGTGAGTGGCTATCTGAACTCAGTAGCTAAATGGATAACTCGTTAGTTATTAGAAGTGAAAGGTACTGATTTCGGATTCTAAAGTGAACATAAACTCCAGGATCCGGGTAAATCCAGCTGACGAGTCCCAGGAAGGAAGAAATGCGAGTCCTAGATTCCACTGCTAGCCACTATCCATCTTTGCTTATAATAATAATAATAATAACAATAATAATAATAGGAAGAATCCTTATCCCCGATTAATTATATCATGTGATACGACAGTCAGTTAATGGCACCGACTTATACGACCAGACTTATGACGCATAAAACTATACGAGCAGCCTAGAGTTCTTATTGGTCCACCGAGAATAATAGCCCCTCTTCTAATCCAACCGGTTTAGTCCAGAAAGCCAATATCAACCTCTGCAATACGGATCATATATTTCAGACATGTTGGGTTTATATACAAGCAAAACCAGACCACATCACACCATAAAATTGAAAATAGCACTTGTACAAGATCAAGTCAAAAGTGGCTGTGATTGAGAGAAACTGTGACGAATAGATTGAGAATAAATTGAGGATAGTAAATTATATAACAGTAACCAATAGGTCAAATAAAAGCTCATAATGAAGGGAATATGAATAACCCAGGACGCGCACAAGCAAGTGGCTTTCAGGACCCAGTAGCTGAGTGGATAACGCGATGGCATTTGAAGCGAAAGGTACTGGGTTCGAGTCCCAGAGTGAACATCAACTCTGAGATGCAGGTATATCCAGCTGACGAGCCCCAAATAGGACGAAACGTGCGTCCTGGATTCCACTGCTAGCTACTATCCATTTTTGCTTACCATGCTTGTGAATTTAGGCTATATCGAGGCAATACGCACAGTATGCACATATGCCAATTAGAGGCTGACCAGTTGTGGTCCTAAAAACATCAATGGGAAGATCCAAACAAACAATAAAAAGTAAATTACATATACTATAGTTGTATAATGGTTATACAATAAGAATATTCATATAATATTAGTCCATAAATAATCACTAGCGGATACCATTCATTTATTCTCGTCCGGATATTATAATTATAATAATAACAATAATACACTCACTTTAACATGACCAAGTGAATCTTTCGATTCACTTTCTAGCGATTTTTGAAGCGCTTCCTTAATCAAACATTTTCCTTTATACCTAGTAAACATTCACCCAACAACAAAGCAAATTATAAATAAACAAAGGGACAAACCCATATGAAGTAAACAAACGAGGAGAACACATAATTAATGAATTTTGAATTTAAGACAAACATTAAACAACATAAGTAAACCATAGGCAGATCAATGTTCAGACACCGATTATTCGACTCAGTTTGGTCATACACTTGTTTTTAATTCAATGGCTAAATAAAATATCTCAAGCACTGTAATCCAAGAAAGTGAATGGGGTTCCTATTTGTTAGTCAGTCAGTCAGCTACAACGTAGGACCAGGCACATATATGTACCGGACCAAGTTGCCATACCTCGTTAGCACAACAAGATGAACACCGGATTCATAGAAGTAGTTAATTTAGTGGTGATAGTATACAAAAGATAGGTTGTATATAAGCATATAGTATAGGAAGGAAGACAGATATGAAGCAATTTTAATCTCAAGGTTTAAGGGAAGATAAAGAGTGTATACACCTACGCCATTGTGATCGATTCTGAGCCATGTCACCTAGAGTCTCGTTCCTATTTGTGGATCCCGTAGTTTTAACTGTTAAATCGTTCTCTTATATTAATAGATAATAATTAAATCAATAAATGTTAGCTGATTGAAAGAAGATAAAATTAATCTTCACAAATCGTCAATCTTAATCAATTTCTGTAGTTATATTGTAATCTTCAGATGGTGAAGAAGATTTGTATCTCAAGAGAATGGTTTCAGTTAAATTGTATCACTGCTGAGGAGTCCCATAATGGGACGAAATCGCCGCCCAGTGCTTCCAGGTTTTCCATGGTGGTCTAGCTTTAATTGACTTATGATTTCAACTATGAAAATACTAAATCTCCACAAAACCACCTTCTGAAATTGTATCAGATGAATAGTTAAATTGTTTTCATTGTCATCTTAGACAATATCAGCAATAGCACACAATTTAGAGGTAAAAATCCCCGACGTTGTCTATTCGTGGTGCAAGTTAGTGAATTGACATTTAGTATCATTAACCAAGAACACAGTTTGTTCATATATTTCAATCTAGGTTAGCTAATAAAAGTTTTCTACTCACTGCTGGTTTTCTCACGGATTTTGCAGGTTGAGCGTGCATGTAGGAAGCGGATAGATCAATGTCTAATTCGGACAACCACCTAACACAACACATACATGATTATTTCTTTTTATCATAAAATTTATTAAATGGGAAGCAACTCTATAGAGTTAAGAGTCCGTTAATGTACACGGCTTTTAGTTTTATTGATATTACTGGATGTTTAAACTTTGACAGATGAAGTTGATATGAAAAGAAACCAAGATTTATCTAAAATCTTAGTTACATTGATCGAAATAATTTAGTATTGGCAAATGGTCTTAACACAGTTACCATGCATAAAAAGTACAACAACTAAGTGGTAGGGAAAAAAATTAACTTACCAATGACCAAAATTTAAATGCATTGCAGCACCAGTCACTGCCATATGAGCACAGGTATTACTAGAATTGATAGGTGGAGTTAGTACTGACGATGCGCTTGTTCCTGGTCCTGCTGTTGTTGTTGTTGTAGTCGTCGATGCTGTGCCAGCTCCAGAAAATGTTGACGTTGTTAATGAGATTTCTGGATTTTGCACCGATGCCATACATGTTTCAAAGTATGCATGTAATTCGTCCTCAGCCATGGTAAGATTTCGTTTTTGCAAGGCATATGCATGTGAAGCATAATGCTGTTTTTAAAAGAAAGATAGAAACAATGAAAATGAAGAACTTTACAAAACGTTATGAAAATACTTGATAACAATTGATACAATCAAGTGTAGTACTTGGGTCCGATGATTTTCGGAAAATGGTCTTTAATTAATCTAACATTCTTAATATAAGGGGTGATTATACTTTAGGTACAGATATATACGGAACTCAAAGCCTCTTTATTCAGGTGACAATTTTGGTACGGGTGTTAAAAGAAATGAGAAGTACAGTAACAAGCTTTGATTGACTAACTTCAATTGATTTCCTCAATCATGGGATTTCGAGGTTATACTGTCGACTGGTTCCCCTTCACAAAACTTGACTATTTCCTGTGTTAACTTTTTTCTCTCAAAAGTTATAGACCTTCTTCGGTCTGGGCAACTGGGCAGTATCACAGCCCCCACACAAACCAAGTGACTTGTATGGCGCACATATATCCAATGCTCCTTTGTACCAATATTTGTGTTTAAATAAATAATAACAAAAGTTATGGATTCCAACCCAACCAGAGAACTTTCACCGTTCCGATTATCTCAGTTATCACGAGACATTTACAATGGAAGTATTGTTAAAGTGTTTACTTGTTTTTCCACTCAAAAACCTGTTTACATTTCTTGGTAGATATGGACTGTTTCAAACAAATGACCACTCTTTATTCTATTTTATCCATAGATCAGATACTCAGAGTAGCGCTTCTGGACATTCTTCATGCTTTTGGTAATGTTTTTCAATGTAAACTAACAATGATTGCACCAAATTGAGTCAAACGACAACTTGAAGGTATCTTTTACACTCAACCCTGTGATTGGTATCTCAGACCTAGTAAGCTCATTTGAAATTTTCAGAATAGTGCCTCCATGATTATTAGATGAAATTAAATTTATAAACAAAAGAAAATACCTTTAAACTGTGGGGAAAAACAACTTTACAAATTCTCTATCTTTTATTTATGATTATGTCCCTAAGTGCTTTAGTATGGTCAAGGGTAGAGAGAATCTGCTCTTTCTCTCATATGGCCACGCGTACACATCCACTTCCAGGGAAGTCCTACTCACTGCCTTCTCACAGTGGTGGGGGTTTTGTTTACGAAATCGGGAGGACAAAAAGCGAATGTCCGGCGCTTTACCGGGTTGGTGGACACGGAAAGTCCACCTAGGGGAGTTGGAAAACACTCATTCCAAACCAATGGTGCATATGTGCTTCAAAATCCTGAGGGAACAATTGGCGTATGAATCTACTATTAGTCGCCGGCTACCACGGGATATAATTAGGACCAACAACAACAAAAAACACATACCGTATATGATACTTCAGGATACATTTTTTTAGCTAACAATAAAAGTTCATTATATTTTTGTAGATTAAGATTAGGACGTCCACCAATTTTTCCAATAGAATCAATAATTTCGGAACAGACATCTAAAGCCTGATTACGACTGAAATATACGAATGAATGTTTTTTTTTTCGAACAAACAGAAAAATATTCGTTAGGAATAAATTAATAAATCAAAATTTGAAATTTAACAAAAGTTCTTTTCTAACCATAAAAGATGCTATGAAGAGTTGTTTTAATTTCATGGTTAACACCACTGACTGATCTAAGTTAAACGACTATTAAAAAGCAAGAAGCATTGGACAGCTATTTCATGATAGTATGGGACTCTTCAGTAGTGTGTTTACATGACCCCACCACTGGAGATCGAGCCCACGAACTTTGATCTTGCGTGTGAACGCTCAACCTCCAGACCACTGATCCGCCATCCATAAGTTTACCTATTTAACTTCAATAGATTCGTAATATCACACAACCATCTTCCAATGTATGTAGCTTGTAACTGCTTGACAGTCTACATAGTTGAACTCCTCTGGTCACGGTTTCCCACTAATGTTAACAACGAAAAGTTCTTTTACAATGTATATGAAAGTGGTTTACGGAAGACTTATTGGAAGGCTAAATCAAGACAGAAGGTCAGTTCACGAAACCACTGACTGTTAAACTGAACAATGGCGTGAGAGACAGACTATCTCTATGATGTCCGTGTGATAATTGGGTGCTGGGTGACGTGGCTCAGAATTGATCAAGATGGTGCAGATGCATTCACACATTACTTTTCACTTAGATCTTTAGTTTCAGTTCTCCATCATACATTCCGTTTCTTCAGCTATTCTTTATAAAACACATTTTTCAATGTCTAGTCTTTCGATTACGACTGTTACCAAAATTATACCGACTTCATTTTTTTGATTTGTAAGTGGTAGTCATTTATCTGAATTTATTTATCACTAATATCCAAAGGAACAGTTATTTCCTTCGATAACTTGTAACTCATTCTGGTTCGCCTACTGTAAATCTCTATTAGGTTCTATTAGGTTCACTCCAATCAATCTAGTAAATTGAATTAGGCAGCTTGTCGGAATGGACAATATGCATGACAATTATCTCAGTTTATTTTAACAAACTGACTTATTTATAACAAAATTAGTTAGGTCTAGATTTATTTGTGTTCATCACTTGATATTTTAAAGTAAAAAAAAAAGATGTTGTAAAGCTACTTATTGTAACTCAATTGCTAAGTATACATTAATGCACTTGGTATTACGCCATACCTTAAATGCGATACTATCCGTCTATTTAAAACAAATTAGGTGGAATGGGTTTCAAACCTGGGATCTATCGGTTGAAACCCAAGTACCTCAATCACAAAGATACGACTCCACATTTTAAAAAGTTATTACATAAAACTGTATTCACGAAGAAGAACATTTCTCAACCGATTGTACACTTGACTCTTTGTAGTCAAACACACATTTGGCAGGATTTTTGTAATAACTAACACAAATTAACAACGTTCGCTCAGCTTCTTATTTTTCTATTAAATTATCTAACAATAATTATCACATCATATATAGTATGTACATTTCGAGAATTGAATTGATCATAATTTCTATATCATTTTAATTATAACAGTTTTAATTTGAAACCTAATCCCTAATATATGCCCCCAAATGCCGTGGTACAACCGAGAGTGGGAAGTTTGCTCCCCCTATAGAGATGCTCACATATGGCCACGTGTATATAGCCTCTGACAAGGGAAGTCCTACTCACTGCCTTCTCGTGACATTAATGTTGTTTACGGAATTGAGAGGACGAAAAATCGAATGTCCGGCACTTTAACCGGGTTGGTCGACACGGAAAGTCCGCCTAGAGGAGTTGGAAAACCCTCATTCCAAATCAATGGTACACATGGGCTCCAGTATCCTGAGGGAAAAATGGTATATGAATCAATTGTTGGTCACCAGCTACCATGGGACTGCATCTCCTCATGATGCTCCACTGCCTTCTGGATCAGACCTTTAGGTCGAAGGTTCCGGGTGTGGCCCTTTAAGAAAACCACTTTCTTCAGTTTGGGCACCTGGGTAGTGTCACAGCCGTCACATAAATCAAATGAGATTTGTGCGGTGCATGTATATCTGGTACCCTTTTGTACCAATTATCATGTGTTTCAATAAATAATCCCTAATATAATCATATAACTTACGTTGATATTAAATACTGATCTCTAATAAATGAATGAGCAAAATTTTGTACAATTAAATCTTCAATATTCGAATTTGACCTGGAACATAATTCATTATCATAAGCATCAAAAAATGAGTCAAAAAATTGTATGAGTTTTTCAAAACTTTGAGAATAAATTCCAAGTGAAAATTTTCTTAAAAATAAACCTACAAGTAAAAGAAGAATAGATATCGTTATACAGTAAAATAGTTATACGCTTAAATGAAATAGTAACCTAGTGAATTCTAACCAATTTAATACAAATACAAGATCTGTCATTTATTTTATTGATTTAAACACATAAATATTGGTACAAAGGTGTGTGTGAGAGCTGTGATACTGTCCAGGTGCCCAAACTGAAGCAGGTGGTTTTCTTAGGAGGCACACACACGGAGCCTTAAACCTAAAGGTATGATCCGCAAGGAAGTGGAGCATCATAAGGAGATGCAGTCACATGGTAGCCAGTGACCAACGATTGATTCATATGCCATTTGTTCCTTCAGGATACTGGAGCCCATGTGCACCATTGGTTTGGAATAAGGGTTTTCCAACTCCCCTAGGTGGACTCGCAGTGTCCACCAACCCGGTTAAAGTGCCGGATATTCACTTTTCGTCCTCTCAATTTCATAAACAGCACCCCCGCCACTGTGAGAAGGCAGTGAGTAGGACTTCCCTTGTCAGAGGCTATATACGCGTGACCACGTGAGAGCATTTGGAGATGGAGAGCGGACTCTCCCCACTCTCATCCGTACCAGAGCATTCGGGGGGAAACACATAAATATTGGTACAAGGGGGCACAAAATACAAGAACTGTCATTAGTAAATCCTTGTTAACTTGTTCTGTTATTTATGTAGAAAATGAAAGGAAAACTACTCCTATTGGTTTTGATCTGAAACCATATTTTCTCACAAATTAACGAGGTCGAAATTCACCTATTGGTTTATATGGAGTACTTATACAATTTAGGTGTCTAGCTCGGACATAAAGTAGGTTTCACTTTATGGCCTAACAAAACTACAAAACATCAAGAATATCTATTCTGTTAATTAGTTTTATATCTAGTTATTAGTTCAGTTAGGGGTATTGTGTCAGTAACTGTATTGTAAGCGGCTTATTTGAACATACTGAATCACTTCTCATCATTTATTAATCAGAAATGTCCTTGTCACTTTAACAAACCAAACAAAAACGTGCTCGTCATCAGCATAAATACTTAAACACTTATGCACAATTATATTAAGTAATAGTCTGGTAGTGTGGTAGGTGAAACCTATTTTCGTATGATGAAAGGCTGAATAGCATATGCAATTTTATGTACCTGGTTCCATAGTTATTGCGTTAATATACCTGTAAAAAAGCCAGGTGAATAAAGCCTAAACATGAACAGTTGTGCCCTATGCTTGTGCAGTATGGTCTATCTGAGCCGAGGGTGTTTAACCCAAATTTATGTTAAATAGTAAAATAGTTAATGTTTAGTAGTCAGGTCGTGTAAGTAATACTAAGGTCTTGGAATATGTGTTTATACATACTGGAGACTAATGTTCAATAGTATCAGAAACCCTGGCTTTTGAAAACGTTTCACATACGATGACGCAACCTCTTCCATAGAAACCAGCCTGAGTAGTATTAATCCGTAAACAAAAAGCAGAAAAGAGTTACAATATAGTATGAAGCTTTGAAGTGAGGGATATGTGTATCAAACTAGCATGTGTTGAATCATCACAACTTCTTAAAATGGCTCCAACAGACGGGAAAACCCACTGACTTAATATTGTCATGAACGACTCAAAATCAAAACTAATAGCAATACTACTGTAGCATTTTACATCCAAAATAAACAGTAAGATATCCCTTTAAAAGAATGAAAACCACCTCAGTTTTGCTGTCGTCTGAAATGTGTTATCTGTATCCTCTTTCATTATTCATTTCACAAAACTATCATCTTTTGCATGATAAGTTCTTTGAGTCACTCAGTCAAAACGTAGTACCTGGTACGTTCAATTTACTACACCCCACTAGAACAGAGATGAAACTGTCAGGCCGAATTCCAGAATAATGGAGGTAGTAACCGTACGAGTGGTAATAAAAAAGACTAGGCATCGAAGATACGATTCGAAGAAAACACAAATTATTGAAATTGTGGGGAATTTAGAGTCACAGGATTCGGATGGATGCACCTGCTCCATTACAAACGATTTGGAACCATATCAATTAAAGTCTCTAAGCATTGGTTACGATTAACATGCGGACCCCAAATAGGAAGTGTGTACCTATTAACATAACTAAGTCCAATTGTCAGTGACTTCATGGACTGATGCCATATTTTGGTTCGGCTGCTCCTAGCTTTCTTCCAACCTACTCCTATACCAGGAAAAATCGCCCATCAAGGTAGGTGGTGATTGTGCAAACGTAATACATATCCCAACCACCTCAACTGGTGAAGATTTACTAACTCATCAACCAAAATCCCATCTTTACCTAGTACTCTATTCCTAACCCAGGCACCGCTTACTCCGTGGTCCCAAAATACACGACCAATGCTTTGAAGACACATATAATCGAATACCAGTAACCTAGAAATATCCTCTATTCTTAATGACTATGCTTCACATCCATAAGGTAGAACAGAGAAGATTGCTGAGAAGTAAACACCCTTTGCTTGGCAGACGGATATCTCGCCTACTCCACAAGTGACACAGGTTGGCAAAAGCCAGTAGGGCCTTCTGAATCCGTGCCGAGATTCCGTCAGACACCAAACCATCAGGGCTGATGATACACGAGATAAGTGAAGCGGTCAACGCGTTCAACTACCTCATTTTCTATCACTAATTCAGGCGATGGAGCAAGTCAATCCTGAAGTAAAATTTTACATTTGAGTGGAGAGAAACGGATCCTAGACATGCTTGCACTATTGCTTAAGGTTATCGGAAGACTGAATTTTAGCAGCGTCTTCACTAAACACAACTATATCATCTGCGTATTTTAAGTAAACAAGTGAACCTTCTGAAAGATCAATCCATGAAGTCAGGCGATGAAAGTGTTGTCTTTAAAGGAATATCTATAACAAAGTTAAATAAAAGTGGGGAAAGCGGACAATCCTGACAAACGCCACTTGAAGTAACCAGTTCCTATAAAAGTTCCCCATAGACTATGACTCGATCAGTAGTGTTCGAGTAGAGAGAACGTACAAGATTAATGTACCTTTCTATACGCTTTCCAATGACAGACAGTGTCACAGAACCTCACGATCAATAGAGTTGGGGAGGGCCTTGAGGTCAAGGAATAAAACTATAGTCGGACGTCGAAATCTTGACCGTAGTTGCTACCTCGACGTGGTGAAACAACAGGATCGCTACAGATGCTGGTTTTCCGAGGGAAACACCTTACTGCTGTCACACTTCTACAGTTATCAGTACGACTTCGCCCTCTGACTTTAAGTTGATACTTTCACCCTTACCGTTCTCTAGCAGACCTGTCTGGCGTGGTAGGATCTACAGGAACATGTGTTCCAGCTGATATAGCTCGGTTGAGTGATAACGATAGGCAAGTTCGACCACCACGTCGAGGTAGCAGCTACGGCCGGGATGGTTTTTCGTATCAGTTATTGTAACCTTATAAATAAAACAAACAAAAAAATTAGTTTTTCTTGATTGCTACCATAACTTTAATGTAAATAATGATATGAAAACTCTAATATGAATCAATCATCACTTAATATTTGACATTTAACAAACTTACCGAAAACGCTGTCTTTAGTCAAAAAGAATCTTCTATTACTATTTTGATTAGCATCACCCCCTCCATCACCACTATTTTCATCGTCATCGTCATCGATTTCATTGCCAACATTCGATGATTTTGCAAAGACTAGATTTTTAAATGTCGACAAATTTGTGTACGCAACAGCCTCATAGTAATTGCGTAGTCTTTCAATTCTAATCAATTATACGTTTATCATAAAAATATGATCATATATATTTACCGGCCTCGAATCAATGGTTTTAAATACGCAGGAATACGTACATCTTGCGAATCGCGTTTTAATATGTCAAATGGATTACCAATGTTTTCCTTGAAAGAGGCCTATTAAAATAACAATCAACTAACCTTTAACATTTCATACATTAGCATATACAAAGTGATTGTATCTTTTGAATTAATACACGGTATTTGGTCCTCAGAGTTATCTGGCATTGTTAGTGAACAAATATATTCACGTAAGATGATGAATAACATAAAGCTGTTGTGTGTAACACTATCAATGAAATAACTTTCACCGCCAATTTTCTGGTAGAATATCATTTTTTTCACAAAATGTAAATCGGCTATTTTATTTGAGGAATTCACAGAACTTCATGTTATTTATTTAAAACACGTGACAAAAAACTGCCCTATGAAAGATAGGATATGAAGAAAAAACATCAAAGCTATAAGCGAAGACAATGAGTGAATTACTACTCATAATTAGTCAAATAACTGTGACACTGTACGTTGTTGAATTAAGTGTAGTCAATAAAACTGAGAAAGGTTTGGCCAACTAAATTAATACAGCATCTAGAGAACAAAATGGGTGTATAATCCACTAACTCTTATGCAGAACATTTGAATGATCGGTGGGACTATAATTTATGGAAGACCTTCGAGCGACTCTAAAAGGACCTTGAGAATTTCCACCTATATACTATGGTTAAATGAGGGTTACAAACCAGTGTGGGGAATTAGGATTAATATTTACGGTTGGGGTGAGAATTGGATATATGGTTTACATTACGAACTGACATCAGCTATAATCCCAAAACTCTATTTATTCAAATGAACAAATTAAATTTGCGCCAAAATTCAAGACCTGTAATCGTACATCTGATTGGTTCGTAAATAAAGTCTCGCCGAATGATCTAACAAACTAAGCTTTATGACAAGCAGAGATGGATAGTGGCTAGCAGTGGAATCCAGGACGCGCGTTTCGTCCTGTTTGGGACTCGTCAGCTGGATGTACCTGCATCTCAGAGTTGATGTTCAATCTGGGACTCGAACCTAGTACCCTCGCTTCAAACGCCATCACGTCTTCCACTCGGCTATCCTGAATAAAT
>NW_017386088.1:246263-275775 GCF_000237925.1 Schistosoma mansoni | reverse complement strand
ATTTTTTCTCTTTAAAATATTTAAAAAGGCTTCATTTCCAGTAGGATTATTTTGTGCAAGTTTATACATAGTGTCGTGAACAAGAACACGGGTGCGGACAATCGAATATATTTAGGCACAAAATTGCAGAATATCTCATTAAAATCTGAAAATCATACAGTAAACCCATTCTGATATTATTCAACGTATGCTCACTAGTGACTGGCTTCAAGAGGTATTTCCTGAAGTTCTAGTGAGAATCAGTGACCAGTGGAGTTCAAACAGGTCTCTTGTGAGATAGTAACTTACTGAAGACAATGGTGGATGTGTCGCTCAATTTCACTATCCATCTCTGCTTACCAAGCTTGTGAATTAAGGCTATATTGAGGCAATACGCACAGTATGCACATATGCCAATTAGAGACTGACTAGTTGCAGTCCTAACAAATCGATGGGAAGATTCAAACAAACAATACTGAATGAATTTAAGCTTTATGGCGTTTAGTGAATATTGGTGCTGGGATCTGGTTAGCCTCCAGAAAATAGGATCCTCTAGATACATACAGTAGATTTATGATGAAGTTGGAAATCATAATTCCTCAGTCAAAGGCTGAACACTAATTGTTATATGAAAATATCACACTAAGCTGTTAGGGCTCAAACTTAAAACCAAAACTACAGGCTTAACTTATTATAAAGATGTTCTGTAGCAAAGTAATTCTCTAGAAATGTTTGAACTATCTTTAGTTCATCGTACAGAAAATATTCCTTGGCTGTTTACCTATAGCAATAATCCTACCTACACCGATGATGGCCTTGATATAAAAAATGCATGGTGTACATAAGATGTTATGTAAGAAGGCAAATTTATACTCTAAGACAAACGTGACTGTGAAGGTGGTCCATAAGACGTAAAATAAATGATCCTACTGTCTCGAGGGGTTTGAAGTACAAACCCACTAGGTTTAGGTGGATTTTAACACCAGGTTGACAGTTCTTGCCTAGCGGACTCCCTCTACTCAATGTAAAAACTGATATACAAGATGATATAAAGCAATATAACAAAAGAATAAAATGCCAGAAATCCAAAACCAGATGCCTATGAATTACTCTAAACGGTATTACGGGATCTTTTATGTACAACTCTGCAACCCTTGAAATTCTCAACTAGGTCAGGCAACCTATGGGTTTAAATATATTTAAACTTGTCACTAGAGCACATCCCAATCCCCCTATTTTCGAGAAAATTTTGTCCGATCTGAAGACGCCGCACAGAACATTTCGAGGAAATGCACAAAACACCCGTAATCGAGAGATTAGGACTGCAAAATGTTGATAATTAGGTGAGAGTGTGATGAAGAGACTAGCTTAAAACAACAGCCTCCGTTAATAGAAAGTTTAAAGTTAGGATTTAGGTATTGGAAGCAACCATTTAAAACGATTTTTGTGCTACGAAGAGATTTTCCTTTTACTATGTACTCATCACGAGAACCAGTCAACAGCAACGCAGCAAAGAAACATCCCTCACTTAACATTTAATATTCAATGCCAGATACCCATGTGTTCGCCTAACGTGCTTCCGTGTCTAGCGGCAAGAGATCACCTATCCCTCTAGGTGTGAATCCAGGTACATTTAGTAATGAGAAGAATACATTAATAAATTATAGTGAAATATATGTCAAGTTTTCTCTTCAAGGTCTCCTGGGAAGTCCATTGTACCAACGACGACGACAGTGCATTCCAGAAGTTGACTCATCGTAAAGAGTAGAAGATGCACCCACAGCTTGTTCTACTATATTGTGTCCATAATCTTAGAGTGTTACCCTTTGAGTTTGTTTTGGAACTGGACTTGAATAAGTGTTTTTGGAGGAGGCTATCAGGAGTATTTAGAACACTGTAAGTCATTTGGAAATCACCTCTGAGACGCCTCAGCTCAAGTGGGTAGACACTCAATAGTTTAAGATGCTCTTCTTGAGGATTGAATTCGGGTCCACGAAATGATTTCGTGACTCGCCGTTGGATAGATTACAGTGTATTCATATCCTATAGGAGTGAACGAGAGAGTACTATACTTCTATACTCTGAATGGGGTCTAATAAAACACTCAAGAATTAAGTCGTAAGTTCCACCGTCAAACTGGCTATGACTATTGATCACGGGGTACCACCACTCATATACATTCTTTAACTTAGGATACCTTTAGATGGGAGTTACCTACATTGCATTCGTAGTCTACAACATCTCTCACATGAATTAGTTTACGTTTTCAAGTATTAAAAGTAAGTCCGTTGTTATCTGCCAACTATTGGGTCGAGTTAGATCCTTCTGAAACGTCGAAAAATCGGTTGATGAGTGGTGCATGTTCAAACCTTCATTTATTAGTTTTCCAGAGATAAATTGAGAATCAATTAGCTTGCATTCTGAATTTCACAATTCTTACATCTCATGCCTTTTTAGATATAACTGTCCATCTCCTGAGAGCAGAAACACTAGATGAATGTCAACGAAAAAAATTTGTGAATTTAAACTAGTGTGATTCTTGTCCCAGTGGGCATCCCTCGTTCTATCGATAGGAGAAACCAGACTAGTAGTGAGTAGGTCTTTATTTTGAGACCCCGGAAGGTGAAGTGAGGAGTTAGGTTACCTTTTGAACATTCATTGTAAATTAGAAGGAAACATAGTCCCTACACAAAATAAGGAAGTGAATGAATATTCGAGCTTTAATGTCTGACATTTATTTAGATGTTTGCATCCAGTTCTCAACCACTCAACCCAAGTAGTTACAAGTTTCCTCTTGTCTATTTATTATCGACTAACCACTTTTTCGCACATTTTACTGACATCACTGGGTTGGCCACAGCACTTGTTTAGTTTTTTATAAGTATTACATTCGTACACTATCCTAACCGTTACTCTGTGATAATCACCAGTATATTGTTTTGTTTTTGGAATTACTTATACTCGTTTGCAAACCTATAATTAATCCTATTGTGATATGCAATATTATACCGACGTCTAAGATTTAGTATATAAGCTTTGACTGTCTCGTATGCTTATGCTGTGGTACTTACGGAAAATTTCCTCTCACAGGGGATGCAATGCAGAGCTGATAGTAGGACTTAATATTTAACCAAACCACCATCTTAAAAAATCTCAACATCGAAAATAATGGATGGTGGCTTTAATGACCAGAAAATATGATTGTGAGAGCGATGACTTCAAACGACTCATGTTTGTAGTGCAGAATATTTTACTTGTTTCTGGCGTTTTAAGACTGGAGTTGGGACAGTTGCTAATGGATACCCCCTTATGCTTACTAGTTATTAAACTCGTGTTCACAAATCTAAGTTGGTTTCGCCACTCTGGTGAGACCATTTCTCACGTGCAAGTTCAAAGTCTTAAGCTATTACTAAAGGGTTGGTAGCTGGTCAAAAATTCAAGTAATGGTAGACTTATTTATGCATATAATCAGTTTATATTCGTCTGCTTCTAATTCGAAACTGACAAACGGTTATCCTGCCCAATACTTCAGTCTTACATCCACTAGTTTGAACTTGTCCTTTTTGTATATCGCACAACACGCCATCCACTGTTGCTGTAGTTTATGTATGGTTTCTTTGAGAACAGTCTATTCTAGTTCAAATCTTACCAAATGACTATTAATGTCTTCGTTCGTCCCTTCACGAACACTCAGGAGTTGTTGGAGACTTGAAGTCATTTGTCTGAATGCTTGTGTCATCTTCCTCCTTATTTTAACATCTTCACAGCACTCAGCTTGGAATCTCCTACCCAAACCTTGACTGTATCTCTTACATACACGTTCTACAAGTTCACCTCTTTTGCTTAACTCCTTTTTGTTACTTTGTGGTGACCATGGCCTCGTTTTACGGTCTTTTTCTACAAGTTTATACAAAACAGATTGTATATCTCTGCAAATGTTCTGTTGGGAATTTAGCTTATCTACTTGTGTGATAATCTTGACTACCCTGTAAAGGTAGAAATCATTTTGCACCTGCTAAACTGGTAGATGCATGCTATGTTATAAATAAGTATTATTATTGTCGATTGGTTTGTATTGTTCCATCGGATTTGCTGTACCAAGACTCTTGGTAATGTTACCGGTTTTTATGATTTGTATCGGTAAACGTCGAATCTCACGTTTTTTTCTAGAAATTTCTCTGTTTCATCTTTCCTACAATCATACGTGTTTTGACCGACTGAGGTACTTGTTTATGTAGCTGCCAGACGTGAATACATGTCTCTTACACTAAAAACCTCGATTCAATTTCTTAGTCTTTCTCTGAAGCCATATAGTTAGAAGTCTGAATAACTTCCTTTCCATATGTTCAGATGGCGCGGAGCGCCTTCTTTCTAGAACATATCAGCAACAGATGTGAATGCGATGACTTCCCGGCCATTTCTCCATGTCGCTGGAACGTAGTTAAGGCGACTAGCATCAATACTATTAGTTAAGTCTAAGCCAAGGACAGAACAAGAGTCCCACAGGTCATGTTCAGTGGGATGTATATGTTGAAATAAAGTTAGTGCGATAAGGGTCTGTGGTCAAACAAGTTTTTTGATTGCTCTATTTCTAAGTTTGCCCAGTATAAAAGCGTTTCATTAAGATGACGTATAGTAAGATTACTACACCTGCTTGGCGAGGGTTGTGGTTTAATTCCGAAGAAATCGTCCGCTATACTTTCAGGACTACGGTACAATATCACTTGTTTAGTGTCATTCTCTCTAAATTTCAGCCGGCACGATACCATCTTGCATATCTCTCGGTCGCGTACCACCGTGTCAACCGCTTGTATGGTAGAAGTGTTTTTCAAGCATTGGATGATCCTGTCCTCCTACGATTTAGTCTATATGTTCTATGGAGCGAGTACTTAAACACTTTAGTTTTGCTACCACCTATTTTGGCGTTAGCCATGCTTTTTAGAGTGTAACCGCGTCAGAGTTTTCCGCGCCCACTATGTCTCCAAGCAATGTAATTTTGTTTGGTAGTCTGAAAATATCTATGAAACAAAATGCTGAACTGTTGAAATACTTTCCTGTGCCACCAAAAGTGGCTTGAGGATCTACTGTCTTTGAACACCGAGAATGTAAAGATCCCTCAATTTGAGGATTTTCCTACATTTTCAACTGGGGTTATTTGTCTCTGCTTCTGCTGACCTTCTCTTCATACGGCTCACCAGACCAAGGTCAGTATGGATACAGATTTCAGATCCAAGTACTTTACGGCAATTTTGTCCTCTCAATAGACTAAAAGCAATGTTTAAAAGGAGACTTGTCTAAAATCTCGTCTGATCCACTTTCTATGCTGCTCTGAATAGCTTATCCATACTAACTCCCACCACTGTACACACAAGTAGTGACAGAGAGCAGCTTAGGCCGTGTTGAAATCTATCTTCCGTTTCCTTCACGGGAGACTTTCACTAATTCAATATGCTGATCCTCTATTACGTTCTAGGGGTCTATCGGCTTGTTTTTCCTCAGATACAAGGCAGTACTCATGATGGAGCCCATAGCCTTTTCAAGGTACAACAAATTATCCATGGTATATGTAGCTTGCCGTTCATCTATGGATAGTTTTATAGCTTTGTTTATCATCTCAGTTGCCTTGAATATCATCAAAGGCCTTAAGGAGCAGCATATCTTTTCACAGCTACCGTAACTGTTTTTTGCAGCACATATCATAAGCACAAATTTTGAACTCGTCTGTTTGCAGTTTTGGCTAAGTTTCAATCTGTTTTGGCCTGGTATTTGGGAACCTTGATTCCGGAAATCTAAAAATTGAGGGACTGTCATATAGTTACTATACTTATTATTTGAGCAATATATTTGGGTTGATTAATTCTAATTTACTAACAAACATTTGGTACGACAACCGGAATTTAGTTATCTTGATTTTTGGATCGTATGTTATGACTGAAACAGTCGACCGTTCTTCATGAACAGACTAGATCAAGACTGAATTGTAACATTAAACTTACTGCATGCCATGAGTCAACCAGAATCTCACCATGACATGAAGAAGTGAGCTCAGATAAATCGATTAGTTTACATTACCCCATGGTAAAGATATTGAATGGTGTACTCATCCGAAAGAACTCTGGATATATACAGAAAGTTTATGGTAAAAGACAAATCAAAATCCCCCTTTTTATATACGAAGAAAAATCTTGAAATGCGAATGTCACGGGTTTGATCTCTCTAGGCTTTATGAGACTAAGAGGTCATCTGGTAATGGCGTACAGCATATTAGTTACTCCATGTGACCTCAACACAAGTATCCTACCAGAACTTCACCACAACACTCCACCAGACAGTCTTCGGAAAACTGCACAACAGGGAGGGAAAATCCAGACACGCTCCCACTTTTTCCCATTGAGGGTTGCTCCAATTAGGACTGCTCTGCAGGCCGAAGTGACTACAGCTCCCTCATTGGATTGCTTCAAGGGAAGACTAGACAAACACGTCCACACCTACAGATTTCCATTTCCAGCTTCGACCATCTGCCTAATGCATTTCTCAATTTACCTACTGTTATCACCATCACATATCATTAACTTGTTCCTTTCTATTCTATTATTTTCTTCGTTTCCACTCTTATCCTTACACTTCAGTCTCCTCACACTTTCTATCGTCAGTTAATTACCTGATCTAATCATTCCTTGGAGAAATCGTCTTCTGTTAGCACCTGAATTATCACCTCTTTATCTTCACATTACAACCAACCTTCTGCCTGGTAATGTGATAACTGCTCTATCCAGAATCTACACTGCCCTGAGAAAAACGTTCCCACTCAAACTACAAGAAGTACATTTCCCAAAATAGCCATCAAACTGACTAGAATTAGTGTAGTTGAATGTCGGCGAAACCATATTTTATAGACGATTCAGTCAGATTTAGAATAACTGGTCTTCAACTTTTGCACGAAATTCATCCATTTATTTGGCTAAGTAGCTTTTTGACCGATTAGTTAATCTCAGTTCGAGATGAACACCCTAAACCTGATGTCTAGACCTATCTGTCAACTGTAAATCATAATCCAAATTCCTCACAATAGTAAATAATCTTCATCTAGCCCTAGGTGGTCATTCTCAAGGTCACTTTAGAATCGCTCAAAGGTCGTCTGTAGGTTGCAACCTCACCGCTCATTTCGTTTATTCTTCTTTTCTACAGATTAGGATTTTCGAACACAAAGTGACCTGCTGTATTCGGCGATTGGATATCTAACTACAAAATCGTCTTATATATAGTACCAGACGACTTCGACATTTCGAGTTTTTTCTACTGAAATGCCGCGGTATAGTACCACTGATGAGATCATGGGACTTCGTATACCGGCTTTCAGGACTCGCCTTATGATGAAAAGTTCACCTGACGTGGACTGTGTTTCATCAGATTCTGTTGTATGTCTATCTAAAGCTACTGTAAATATTGTGTTATTTTATTATAAGGTTTAGGAAATGTTTGTAAGTGAGCTTGTCTCCACTGCGATCCGTGGCAATCGATCTGAATTGACTTACAAGGATCTTTCTCGTCTTCAATGTCAGTTAGATCGCTACAATTTTTTGGCCGATGTCCTACCTCAAAAAATTACTGCTCGAGAGTGGATAGAGAAATATAAATCCGAATTTGATGCATCTTGTCCATAAAACTGCTTACTATCCAGTTGATTTTTCGTGTTAAATCATTTATCAATGTGAATACGTACTAACCTGTAACTTTTAAACCCAATCTATTCACTACACTGTAATGCTTATGAATGAAGTTCGATTAAGTATTCATTGGTCTTCTCAGTATGCCGTTTGCCAGTAATCAAAACTTGACTTTACTCATAGTGCAATTTCGTCCTCTCAAAAATACCGGCGAAGTGTTTGGGAAACTTTGTAAACTCGTGTAATTTGGCCATTTTTCATTTCAATTATCAATCCTGTCAAAAACTTTCTCGATAATCTCAAAACCTGATCAGGTGTGTAAGAATTATGAATGAACGCTAAATCACCATGTCACAATCATGTGACAGCAATATTTTGAGCTTAAGATTCCGCAAGTACGTGTGACAAAGTCCTGGTTATCCTTAGTATTTCAGAAATTTATGTTATTAATGTCGAGTGTCGGTCGAAAATTTCGGACTGCACTAAACAATAATAATATTTATATGTTGGGAAAAATAAAGTACTAAATGAAATAAATAATCTCAATTTTCAGTAGTTACACACTTAGTTTCGGCCTACTTGATCTAATTGCAAACTTCATACTGGAAGCACTAAGAAAATCTGTTTACCGAACCTTTCCAATGAAAATAGTTAGTTTTCCACCATTATTGACACAAAAGCTAATTATTAATTGTAATCTGCTTAATTACTTTCCTCCCATTAACACTCCACTCCATCATATCCTCATTTACTAAGGCGGTATATGATTGTGATAGTAGTAGTATTAAGAACATTCAATCCAAAGAATCACTTAAAACTCCAGAGGTTGCTGAAAGAGTTGTTCCTTTCTTATCAAAACGTTGATTCATATATCTTTACTGTCTTTACCATTTTTGGACTTAGCTAGGTACTTTCATAACAGTATCTGATGATTATATCGCCTTGAAAATGTTGATATATATTCACATATTACCAAATAATAAATCTCAAAACGCAGTCTGTTCTCAATCCACTTCACTAATTGTTTCAAGGAGGAAGAATGCAATGCTTTAGCCAAGTGTAGGTTCGTTTACTCGATTTCAAACCATTCTTTTTGTACGAGAGCTGGAAATACTGCACGTCTACTTAGACTAAAGAGTACGAGACGGCTTTGAACTCTAGATAAAAAGAAAGTTTCTAAATCATCGAGCCGGAACTACAAATACGTTATTGCAATAATTCGGTTGGGAAATGAGTTGTAGTCACATTCGGTCATCACTAAGAATGCTTAAGTATTGGTCATCAATAAAGCAGAACCTGATACAAGTGTACATTGGTCCTAGTTGCCGCATCTCATATCAACACATCAAGAGAAAAGACTAACAAGATGAGGCAGGATGGAGAGTAACATCTAAAGTAATGGAAAGCTTAACATTGAATTACAGTTAGAAGAGAAAAAGTGGCTAAATTGTTAAGATTTGGGAATGATAATCTGTTTAAGATATGCAAAAACATATTGGTACCAACTGCACCAGTGCAATCCACTATCTGACATCACTGAAAGTCTCTGATAACTAACTGCGAGTATACTTTGGACTCCCATCTGTCTAAATTACCACACGATATCAACAGCGAGATGAAGTCATTAAAGTAATAATAGTAGTAAAAAAGATTAAGAATACAGAATGTGGTTCGACATAAAATCCATGGGCAAGACGAGAAGTTTAAAATAATTTTGAAACTCAAAATCTAAGGAACCAGGAGAAGTGGATGCATCTGCCCTATTGTAACTGATTTTGAGCCATACCACCCGATGCTTCCAACTGGTTGTTACATTAAATTGGAAGTACAAATTTAGTTCCCTTCTTAGACGTTACTCTTCTTCGAAGTTCATAAAAACCCGTATTTTACAGAACTTATAGTTAAATTGTATTTAAATAAGGATTTACCAATTGATTTGTAACTCGAGAGAAGCATATCTTAATGTTTAGAGAGACCTAAAGATTTAAAACAACTTAGGGGTATTTCATATGACCAGACTGATTTAATCCAATTACCAGTAAATATTCTCTACAGGGAATCAATCACGTGAATATGTTGTAGTAGTGTACGAAGTATTTTTATACCATGCGTCACAAGAATCTGGGTATGCTCTACATTATATGAGAGAACTAAGCTAATCAGTATACCTGACGCAGTTCAGACCACTATTTAACCAACTTGGTTTCATGCTCGTGAGTTCGTGTTACTAACCATTATATGAAGCAAATCGTGTCCACTGTATTGTTGTTAATCATTACTAAATGTTAAATTATATGGTGGGAAAGGCTTGTGGCTCAAGTGCGTTCCTTTAGCTTGGTTGTCTTTGAGCTAAGCGACCTAATAACGTATACTTGCGCGTTCATATCAATAGTCAGGTTATAGCATGAATAATAATTTAATAATAAAATTCTTTTAATTCACTAGCTGAATTTGTTATTGCATCACAAGACCTTTCGTGATTTCTATACAACCTGAGTTACTAATTAACCACCACAGATGCCTTAGAAATATTGCTCTCATCTGCTGGGATAACCGGGTAAGTAATAGTGAGGTTAGACACAGGGTATTAGGGAATGATGGTAAATCAGTTGATGAGGTCATGAATCTTCGACTGAGATGGTTAGGCCACGTGTTACGTATGCCTGAACACCGATTACCATGACGCGCAATGCTGACTAGTGTAGGGGATGGTTGGAAGAGAGTTAGGGGCGGCCAAACCAAAACGTAGCATCAGTGCTTGAAGTCACTAACTTCTAGTCTGAGCCATGCTGGCAGATGCAGACTACCTGGTTGGGGTCGGCGTGACTATCGTAACCAATGGTTGGAAACTCTGGGTGACATGGCACAGAATCGATCATAATGGCGTAGGTGTATACACTCTTTATCTTCCCCTAAACCTTGAGATTAAAATTGCTTCATAACTTTCTACCTTCCTATACTATATCCTTATATACAACCTATCTTTTATATACTACCACCACTAAATTAATTACTTCTATGAATCCGGTGTTGATCTTGTTGTGCTAACGAGGTATGGCAACTTGGACCGATGCATATATGTGCCTGGTCCTACGTTGTTGCTGACTGACTGACCAATCCAGTATTGTCTGAAACGCTACTAATAAATGCTAATTTATTTTGACAATGTTATATCGATGTTAGCTTTCAATATTTGTGATAATCTAAAGGTAATATTAGTTTGTGAATGGAAATCTTCATACGAGAGAACTATATGTGTCGGTGTGGGTTTGTGGAAATTGTTCACATTTATTGAAATCACGGACAGACCTACGTTAGAATACCATTGAAGACCTAGAAGCACGGGATGACCGCCCCATCCTAGCACAGGACTCCTCAGTAGTTTACATCCGTGTCCTCGGGAACTGAACTGAGGATCTTCAGTCTCGGCAACAATATCGTGGATTGGCTGAAGTTAGACTAGTTCACCACTGGGTTCCGGCTACGGTTGTCTAGAGATTGAGGATGGGTGCTGGTCCTGGGTTCGAACTCCGCTATCAGAGCCGGGGATGTAGATTGTTGGTGAGTCTCATACTAGATTGTAAAGGCTGTCCAGTGCCTTCAGGTTTTCAATGGACGTCTAACCTTCATTGGTTCATGATCTCAATAAAAATCTTTCGTTGTATTCATGCTATAAGTTTATTTGAGCGTGCTATAGAATTCAACAAACAGTTGAAATCTAATCAAATGCTAAGTATGATGATTGGTTCTTTTTAAAAAGTCATGATTGATTACTCCAACTTCCCTTTCTGGTTCATTTGTCCATTTACAAACTTGATGTCTCTATCGTCTCGCTGATTATCTTTATAGAGAAACAGCTACTTATTAGTAGTGTACATAAGTTTTAAATATTTTAACTATGATAGTCTTATTTCATACATTGTTACTCGTAATACAGAAGTGTTACATTTTACAAAAAACTTCTTGTTGACATGTATCTTTCTCTTGAGAATTTATAAAGTTTCCCACACTAGAGATTGTCTCACATTCATAATCCGCTGTAAGATTTTCGGGCCGCATCCTATCCTTATTACATATTAGTTAAGATATTGCAAACATTCACATTGAGCATAACATTCATGCATTTTAGTTTATGTCGAACATCGAGAAGCTTTAGCTTGAGTTTTGGAGAAATCAACATCGTAATATGTTGTAAGCATTTTGTGAAAGTGAATGAGTAAGTAATGCTTTTAATGGATGTAGTTAGTTTGTTGAAATAAATCTGAAACAGGAAACGTTAATGCCATGTCCGAACATTTGGAAAATAAATAGACAATAGTTCAAGCAGGCCACTTGTTGATTAGAAGTCCTCTTTGTACATTTTATAGCTTGTAACCTTGTCAGTATATGACGAGACGATGCCGCCAATTACAGAACAGTGATTTATCGACCGGACCAATGACACAAAACCTGTACGAGAAGTCTAGAGTACTTGTCGGTCCTGCTTTCTGCTTAGCCCAGCCAGTTAAGTCAAGAACATCGATCTCAGCCTCCGCGATATAAATCATGTATTTCAGACATACTGGGTTTATATACAAACCAAACAGACCATATGGTAACATAAAATAAAAAATAACATTTGTACAAGATTTAGCTAAATGTAGCTGTGAATGTGGGAGATAGTATTTGATAGACTGGACATAACTTGGGAACGGAAAATCGTATACTAATAGTCTATAGGTCAAAGTAAAGCCTATAACATGAGAAATGTGAATGTGCATAGTTTAGTTACTTAAAAATTATACATTAAAAATATATATATAGTATTGGTCCATAAATAGATCCCAAAAATTACCATTCATTATTCTTGTCGGGATATAACAGTACAGAAATATAGATAATAATCAATTTCATCAATCCGTTGACTGTTATGAAACTGAATGGGACATAGAATATATGAGACTATCTTCAACTACTACTTATCTGCTCCTCGTTGTTCACAGTGAGATAGTATGTGCTTATTGATTTATGAGTAATAATAATTATTATGAAATTTAGTATCTTCACAGTTAAAATCATGAGTCAATTGAAGCTAGACCACCATCGAAAACCTGGAAGCACTGGACGGCCGTTTCGTCCTACCACGGGACTCCTCAGCAGTGCGCACTCGTGAGATTCAAACCCAGAGCCTACCAGTCACGAGCATAAAATTTAGTATCACTGACTAGTATTTCATAAGTAGCAATAATCTTATAAACAGATTGTTTATTTGTGTACTTGTGAATTAATTTCGCGCTAACCGATTTTTCACTTCTCAATTTGTATGCATTACTCTCATAATCTTCACTTTAGCCACCATATCTCACAAAGTTTTTAATGACAAGTGTTAGAGTTTTTCTCTATGTAATTTGTAATCATTTATCTTGAAGATCGGTTCAATAAAAAAAATATTGTTAAGACTTATAAACAAAGATGGATACTGACTAGTAGTGGAATCTAGTTTGACGCGCGTTTCAGTTCTATTTGAGACTCGTTAGCTAGATGTACTTGCATTTCAGAGTTGATGTTCATTTCGAGACTCGAACTCAGTACTATTCGCCTCAAATGCCATCGTATTATCCACTTAGTTGATCAATTGAAGTCCTAAACATCAATGGGAAGATTCAAGTAAACAATACTTAGGAAGTTAAACTTCACCCCATTGCACAAGCAAGTGACTATCAGGACTCAATAGCTAAGTGTATAACTTAATGGCGTTTGAGGTGGACTGCACTGGGTTCGAGTCCCAGAATGAACTTCAATTGTGAAATGCAAATACATCTAGCTGATGAGTCGCAAATAGAACTGAGCAGTGCGTCCTGGTCATCTTTACAAGTAGATTACATATATGACTTTCACACAATGTCAAGCCTATATGTAAATGAACAAAGAGACAATATAGATGAATGGACAAATAATATTTTGACTAGTTCTAACAATGATTTTATATAGACTAACTGTGAGATATCAGAGAAGAACTGATTAAGGAATAATAGGTGAGACTATAGTAAAAAAACACGAGCAGGGACAATCTATTGTATTCAAACCCAAATTACAGACTATCTCACTGAAATCTGATAACCATACAGTTAACAGCTAATTTGCAAAATAACAATCAATTGTCTCAATCTTGACTGTTCCTTCTGTAAATGTCAATCCATCTTCACTGATTTCATTGTTTATGCATTTTCCTACCGATCGCGCTTCATTTCAGTTCTTTCCTTATCGGTCTTCAGCCAAAATACATTCTATGTCTGACCATCACCATCTACTTCTTATGGGAATATAAGTAGACCACACCACAAGACCATAATTTATGGAAGAATCAATCAGGTTTAAGGGTAACAGGTCTCGGATTTTAGCGCCAACTTTATTCACCCATTTGTGTATATTGTGTTTTTTGTTACCCTTCTTTTCTTATGCTGATTTCAGTTTGGGATGAAGATCCAAAATCGAATTCTCAACCCTAACCATCAATTGTAAATTACAACTCTGGTAAGTAGGTGAACATCTTCAAGATCACTTCAGCATCTATCAAAGGTCGTCCATAAAGTATAGTCTCACCAAATAATACATTAAAAATGGTGGTATTTCATTTATAGGAAGAAAAAATGAATAGGATTTACTTGTAAGGAGTTAAATCCTACATGACGTTCACATATTACATAACAATACATACATGTTGATCAATCCTTTAATGAAGATATATTCATGGTAAATAGTCATAACTAAGATGACAAGTATTCCTTTCTTTATCATATAAGTACATGATTCAAAAGTGATTCTCTTTCGAAGGAATAATTGATACTTTAAATTAACATTGAAAAAATAGAGAAGGAAATAATGTTTAATCCAATTTGACAATTAACCTTGACAACAATCAAAGGATTCAATCTTATAGGCTAATTCAATTCATAATGATAAACATTATGTGCATTTTTAAAACTACTGACTATAAATAAGTAGTATAAAATATAATGCAAAAATAATAAATAAATAAACGAGAGAATAATAATCAATATAGTCAATATCTTTACATAAAATTATATTTTACACATTTATTTTTGCAAGAGTTTCTTCAATCAATCATATAGTCTTATAGAAGGGTATACAACTGTATACAACGACAGATGATTTAGTTAGATTTTTATATTGAACAGTTTCGTAACCGTTATTATTGTTACATCATCAGTGACAAATTTTGATTCACAATCAATAAAGGAAATAGTCATATTGAAGTCAACGTTGAAACACCAAGTGACTATATTGACTACAGTGCAAATTTAAATCTCACACGCACACTCTCTTGAAAAAATAAATAAATGATGTTTATTCATCGTAATAAGTAGTGTATTAATGTTTTAAATAAGTAGTATTCAATAATAAATAGTAAATCATTTACAATGTAAGCAGTTTTTTTTAGACAGAAATGTATAGATAATATGCTTGGAGACTAAAAAAATGGAATCTTGACAGAATTCATAAAATGAAAAGAAAAAATATTGATGAAATTATTCTAAGCAAAATGAAAAGGACAAAACATACACAGCTGATGGATTGAAACGTATACACATACATAATTGGTCATGAAAAGCTGGATAATTTAAGTAAATGATTCATAATAGGATTGTTTGAATCTATTAAGTGATTGATGGGGGAACACTTTATGGATAGTCTATTGATGTATTAGAAAGATTATGCTTGGGACTTCAACTGAGATCATAGATTGTTTCTTAAGGTTGTCACTGACTGATTGGTACAATTCCTGGTGCCATTGTTCCCTCTGAGACTAACTTGTCTAAATAATGGAATCAAATCAAGGAAAGATAATAAGTAGTGACATTAATTTTACATAGAAAAATATATAACAAAATTCTACTGACTTCAATAGATAATCAGTTAACCGAGACAAGAATTAAACTATCCATTTCTAGATGAACTTCTCAATAGGTCACTAAAGGAGTCATGAAACCTGATACACAAAAAGATAACGAGTAGTATTAGTATTCCAACACCAGACAATGGGTTTTAAGCGTTCTTTATGCTCTAATGCTTCAGGCTTGGGTGTTTCGCTTACTACCCTATATATGTGTTGTATGCAGTATAAGCTATATTGCCATGTAGAGCAGAAGGTCTTATGTGAGACTAGAGGTTCGTCATTGACATTGTGAATGGTTCGGTATTACTTTGACAAGTTTTACTGACTGTTCATGCGCAAAATTGGTTTGCTGGTTAATCGATTTTATTCATATTGGTGGTTGCTTTCTAGTGTTCTTAAGGGCCATTGTCATTGGAACATTGTAGGGCATGTAGTCATTGATAACAGTGATGTGTTTGACTGTCGTGTAAGCGGAATAGGTCAAATTTGACGTGTTCATGCTGTGCATAATTGATTTACGCGATCACTGATCGGAATAATTATACATGTGATGTGAATGTGTATATGAATGGTGCAAATGGTCCACCAGGGTGCTTGGTACCTGTGTGGTTGCGCCACAGGACTGAGCTGTATTGTTCAGATTGTAGCGTTGAAGTCCATAAAGTGTCTTTTTCTCCTGTGGGGCGGGTTGAACTGTACTGCTCGGGTTGAGCCTGAGCAGTGTCTGGTTCTCCTGCGAAAAGAGACCGAGCTGTACTTCTCGGATTTAGCGAGAGGGTAGTGTCTGGCTCTCTTGTTAAACGGTATGGAGCTGCACTGTTTAAGTTGTCATGTGAAAGTTTGAATGGTGTCTGGTTCTCCTGAAAACCAATGCAAAATTATCCTGGCCCACAAGGGTATATTATATAACTATAACTGAAGTCGAAAATATTGAAATAACAAAGATACGCTAGTCCTTTTTTGTATTCAGTTTACTCTGTAAGATGTTAATATGATAATAGTCAAAAGATCTTGGACTGTCTTGTTTCAGTTTTTTAATATGAAATTAGGAACAGGAAAACTAACTGATTAATACAATAATAGAAATGAGTTTGGATGAGACGATATAAACAGCATGACAAACTTTACCGTAACGTATGTTGACTAATATTTAGATCTTATGATTAGATCAATAACATCTGTTCGCAAATTATTGTAAATTAATTACATGTGTATTATGTTGGGGCGATCCAGAAAATCTCTCGCAATAGACAAGAAAGCCTCAGGAGACATTAGGAAGTATTTTTATCCAATCAGTGTTCATTAGAAGTTTTGTCAGAAACAGCGCGAAAATGAAAAGTCACATGTAGAGTTCCTAATTGGCTGATTACTATACTGCTACTAGGTTTAGTAGCATTTCAGAATTCTCGGAAGACCCAAGGACTTCTAAAATACTATATAAACCCAATATTTTCTGTACATAAATGAACCTTTGGAGTTAAGGGCTTCTCGTATATTTTGTGCCTTTTCTTTCGTGTTCAAGTTGTTGTGTAGATTTAGCTTGTGGGTTACGAGAATAGCTTAGGATCCGAGTATAGCGCTCAATTAGCAAGACTTATCATATTGTTCCGATTTTTCACCTGGAATGTCTTAGTTTGGCATGTATTGTAGTTTCGTAATGATAAACCATTGAAGTCCTGTAAAACTCATGTATTCACTCATGTAAATTTTGAAGTCAGATTAGGGCTTGTAAAAGTGGAATGCTTCATAGACCAATAGAGTTCACGTTTCAGGGCAGTTAGTTGAGGCGTTGCGAAGAGAACAGAATTTATGGACGAAGTGATCAGGATCGAGTTAATAATTTCAAGGTCATGGACGCCTGTTTCAGTACCCGATGGACACGTACGAACAGTTTACAGCGGATTTCAACGACGACGTTATAGTTAGGCAGTTACAACAGATGTGATTACCGAGAAGTCCCTTTATTTGATTGCGTTTTTAAATAACTACTGAACAGTGTGCAGACTATCATGATGATGTGGTATTTCGATATATTATGAGTTGGAGGAAGAAGTCTGAAAGGACAGAGACTTCTTCTACTCCATTCAGACTGGCACAAAGAAAACTTATGCTAATTGTTGTAAACTGAATAATAAGATCACCAGTAGCACTGGCTGAAAACTTTGCAGATGTTACTGAAGCTTCAGCAGTCCAGTGATAAGAGTACTGTAGAGATATATGAACAATCAGGATTATGAGTTGGAGTCACTCGTTTGGTGGGAAAGGCTTGGCACGGGACCAAAATTATATACGTTGGTGTTCTGATTGGAAGTGTGTCATGTGATATTTGATGGACCATTAAACATAACGCCAACAATATAGAAGCAATGTAATCGAGGCTAAAAGAACTTCTGCGACCTAATCGCAGCTCTAATAGTCGACCATTTTGGGGCCACATGGATGAGTTCCTTTATCATGTGCATTAAGATTTCAGAACGGCAGAACCCCTGTCTAACCTGGACAAGTTTTAAACTATGTTAAAGTAGTATATCCACTCTAACTTTTGGTTTTGAATCGTAAATTCTTACTCTACGTAAAAGGTTTTCTGATAGGCTGAAATTGTTCAAGGCTATTCTTAAGATTCGTTTAACGGTCATCCATAAATTATATTCTCGCCAGGCATTTGTATTATTGCCTCAATAATAACAGTCCCCAATATTGTGTTCTATGGTTGAGGGTTTTTAAAAGGAAACTCTGGGCCTAGGTTTCTTGCTACCTGATACTTGTAAGTAAGGTGTATATGTAATCTCAAGGCAACTGATGTACTCTGGTGGATTCGATTCCCTATCACCTGGTTTCATAATCTGAGACGTCATCAGTAAGCTATTCGGGTCTCTAGTAAACTTCTTCTTGGATTGAAATCTTTACAATTGATTGACAACTGAGTAGGAACCAAAGTCTTGTTTGTTTAGTTCTTTAGTGTTGGTCAAATTCTACTGACCAGATTCCAGTATTGGTCACTAGTCTACATGATATAATATCAAGTGTACTACATTGAGGTGTTAAGTGTAGAATAGGCGAAAATCCACTTTAAAGAAAACTAAACACCTCTCTAAGTAAAATACTTATTCGAGGTAATGGTATTTGACAGCATAAGTATCTTATCGGATTTAATCTTTACTAATATTATAGGACTTATGGTTGATTGCGTTTACTTTTAATCTCTTTTCAAGAGAATCCCTTCTTATTAACAATTTCTAGTCATAAATTCTAGGGATTTATTTAATCGAATCATTTGGAAGAGAGGTTGAAACCCGTTATCTAGAACATTGTATCCAAAGATGGATGGTAGTTAGCAGTGAAATCCAGGAACCGCATTTTGTTTCATTTCGAACTGGTCAGACGGATGTGCCTAGATCCCAGGGCTGATGTTCACTCCTGGACTCGAACCCAATACCGTATGTCTCAAACGCCATCCACTTAGCTACTAAGTCCTGATAGCCACTATCAGGATCAGCTGTCTAAAATTTGAATGCCCTAAATCCTACTGATTCACAGCTTTACTACTGCCAATCTCAAATGAATTAATAACTCCATAGACAGTCTAACGAGTTATACAAATTATTAAAATCGAAAAGATTACTAATAAAGCTATTCAGTTCTTAATTAACTCAATATGATGATTAGAATACTGATAGTCTGTAGAACATATCACAACATCTTCGAATAAAACTAATCTAAATTTACTTGTTATTGTTTACTTGGATCTTCCCATTGATGTTTAACACTGCAATTGATCAGCCGCTTATTGGCATATGTGCATACTGTGAATATTGCCTTAATTCACAAGCATTCTAAGCAAAGATGAATAGTGACTAGTAGTGGAATCCAGTTTGATGCACGTCTCAGTTTTATTTGGAATTCGTCAGACAGATGTACTTGCATTTCACAGTTGATGTTCACCTGAAGACTCGAACCCAGTACTATTCATTTCAAATGGCATCGCGTTATCCACTTAGCCACTGAATCCGTCTATCAATTAAGGGGAAAGTATATCGAGTAGCAGTTCTCTCTGTTCTACTTTACGGCTGTAAAACATGGCCATTAAGAGTAGAAGATACTCGTAAGTTACTAGTATTTGACCACAGAAGTCTTAGAAATATTGCTCGCATCTGCTGGGATAACCGGGTAAGTAATAGTAAGGTTAGACACAGGGTATTAGGGAATGATGGTAAATCAGTTAATGAGGTTGTAAATCTTCATCGACTGAGATGGTTGGGCCATGTGTTACGTATGCCCGAACGCCGGTTACCACGACGTGCAACGCTGACTAGTATTGGGGACGCTTGGAAGAGAGTTAGGGGCGGCCAAACCAAAACGTGGCATCAGTGCTTGAAGTCACTAATTTCTAGTCTGCTTCATGTCGGTAGATGCAGACTACTTGGTTGGGGTCCGCGCGACCATCGTAACCAATGGTTAGAGACTGTGGGTGACATGGCTCAGAATCGATCATAATGGCGTAGGTGTATACACTCTTTATCTTCCCCTAAACCTTGAGATTAAAATTGCTTCATAACTTTTTACCTTCCTATACTATATCCTTACAAACAATCTTTCTTTTATATATTACCACCACTAAAATTAACTACTTCTATGAATTCGGTGTTCATCTTGTTGTGCTAATGAGTGAGGTATGGCAATTTGGACCGATGCATAAATGTGCTGGTCCTACGTTGTAGCTGACTGACTGACTGAATCCTGATAGCCATTTGCTTATGCAATGAGTTGAAGTTTGAATAAGACAAAACGCGCATCAAACTGGTTTCCACTCCTAGTCACTATCCATCTTTATTTATTTAAAACTATATAACTTTAAAACTTACCTGATTGATCATCCATATGTTCAACTTTCCTATTATTATTGATATAAACTATATCATTGATAGTTTTATTACTACGATATCGTTGAATTTCTTCCCATATAAGAATTTTTAATTTTTCTTTAGGAAAATTATCTGGTTGTTGAATAAATGGATGTTCAAAGACAGGCTATAAAAAAATAACAAAGCAAAAATTGATTAAGGTTGAAACCTGATGATAACTAACTCAGATGAAGCAGAGAAACATTGAACTATTCCAAAGTGGCTGTCTAAATAATAAAGCATTGGCTATGAAGCTTGAAGATTATGAGTTCAATTCTTAATAGAGTGGAGAAGATGATCTGTTACCGTAATAAGTATTACTTACTTACGCCTGTTACCCCTCGTGCAGGAGAATAGGCCTCACACCAGCATTCTCCATTCAACCCTGTCCTGGGCAATCCTTTCCAGTTCTTTCCAGTTAACATTCATCCTTTTCATATCTGCTTTTATTTCTCGGCGTAATGTGTTCTTTGGCCTTTCTCTTTTCCGCTTCCATTCCGGACTCCAAAATAGGGATTGCCTCGTGATGCACATCGGTGATTTCCTCAATGTATGTCCGATCCACTTCAACCGTCTTTTCTTAATTTCCTCTTCAGATGGAATCTGGTTTATTCTCTCCCATAAAACGCTGTTGCTGATAGTATCCGGCCAGTGAATGTTAAGTATTTTGCGTAAACAACTGTTTATAAATACTTGTACCATCTTGACGATGGATGTAGTAGTTCTCCACGCTTCAGCTCCGTACAGTAGGACTGTCTTGACGTTCGTATTGAAGATTCTCACTTTGAAGTTAGTTGACAGTTGTTTTGAGTTCCATATGTTCTTCAATTGTAGAAATGCTGTCCTTGCTTTGCCAATTCTCACCTTTACATCTGCATCCGATCCTTCTTGTTTATCAATGATGCTTCCCAGGTACTTGAATGTTTCTACCTCTCCCAGAGTTTCTCCATCAAGTGTGATTGGGGTGGTGTTCTCCGTGTTGTATTTGAGAATCTTGCTTTTACCTTTGTGTTTGTGCAGGCCTATTGATGCAGAGGTTGCTGCTACATTTATTGTCTTCGTAATGAATATGATCAACTTCAATCAATACATGCCAAAAAAACACATTCAGTTAACTAGAATGCTTTCAATGAATTTGTTTGAACTGTTATGAAAAGTTGTATAATAAGTGGTCTTATAGTTAAATAGTTATTACAAAACTGGGAAACGGTAAATCATTGGCGATGCGCATCCACGACGGCGCTAGAAATTCGGATCTCGTTTGCTGAACACAGTAACTTTTAAAGAGACAAATCAGAATTCGATAAACCTTATTTATTTATAACCTTAATCAATAAGTGATGTATATTCATTCATTCTACATTGAACAATCAATAAAACGAACATTTTATTCTGATGAAATTTAAATTAAAATAGTAAAAGTTGATTTATTTCTGAATTGTGATGTGGGTTACTTACATCTACATAAGTAGTTTATTACGATGGTCAGGCATTGAAAGTATTTCAGTAGAAGATCGATAAGGAAAGAACGGGAACGAAGCACAATTGCTATGGAAATGCATGAACAATAATAGTAATCGGAGACGATGAACTGATATTTACAGAAGGAACGGTCAAGATTGAGTCAATTGATTGATAGTTTGCAAATAAACTATTTACTATAATAAAAGACTGATCAATTGAAGTCCTAAACATTAATAAGAAGATTCAAATAAACAATACCAAGTGAATTTAAAATTCACCCTATTGTACAAGTAAGTGGCTATGTGGACTCAGTAACTAAGTGGATAACGCGATGTCGTTTGAAACAAAAAGGTACTGGGTTCGAGTCCCAGAATGAACATCAACTCTGAGAGCAGGTACGTCCAGATGACGAGTCCCAAATAGGACGAAACGCGCGTCCTGGATTCCACTGCTAATCACTATCCATCTTTTCTTCTTTATGTACTATATACTTCTCATATTTTACTGAAATATTCTGTAATTTTGTACTAAAATACATTGATTGTCCCTCACCCGTGCTCTGTTCGCTACACTTAATCGAATTGGTTAAGTTTAGAATTGTGATTAGTTCTTGAATGAATATTGATTGGATAGTAGGAATTTTGAAAGTTTATAGAGTATAGTGAAGATCAAAAATCGTTAAACAGGAGTATAAAAAGCTTAGACGCATGAATAAATTCATATACTTGTTTAAGCTTTTCGAATTAGTGACTTTGTATAAGAAGTGATAATTGGTGAAGTGTCCAATCAGATGTAAGGTATGTGAGGTAATTAGTTATTCAGTGTGGATGCTATATGATGGTATTTGTTATTTATTGTGAATTCCTTGACGTTGAAGATCCACGTCACTGCATTTAAACTTGATGGAATGAGAAACCCAGGACAGCTCAGATCTCAACACTGTGAAATTGAGAATATAGACTAATAACAAGTATTATATCGAAAAGAAACGGGTTCAGAGTACCTCCTGGTTCTCGAAATCTGTTCAAATACTTTCAATTTTCTTCTCAGATGACCTAGCTTTCCTATCCTACATACACCAACAAATGCAGGTCAAGACAAACAGTGTATCAGCAGCCTCTGCAGCGTTAGACCTCAACATACACAAGGGTAAAAGCATCACCTTCAAATACAACCCAATCACACTTGATGGAGAAACTCTGGAAGAGGTGGAAACATTCACGTATCTGAGTAGCATCATTGATGAACGTGGAGGATCTAATGCAGACGTGCGGGTGAGGATAGGCAAAGCAAAGACAGCATTCCTACAGTTGAAGAGCATACGGAACTCAAAATAACTTTCAACCAACATCAAAGTCAGAATCTTCAAAACGAACGTCAAGACATTTCTATTGTACAGAAGTGAGACTTGAAGAACTACTACAACCATCATCAAAAGTGTACAAACATCTATAAACAATTGTCTACTCAAGATAATGAATGTCCGTTGATCGGCTACCATCAGCAACAGCTTACTGTGGGAAAGAACAAACAAACTTCCAGCTGAGGAGGAAATTAGGAAAAGATTCTGGAGGTGGATAGGACACATATTGAGGAAATCACCAAACTGCATCATGAAGCAAGTGATAACTTGGATTCCTGAAAGGAAACGGAAAAGAGGAAGGTCAAAGAACACACTGCATCGATAATTTGAAGCAGGTACGAAAATGATTAATAGCAACTGGGCAGGATTTCCCAGGACTGAGTTGAATAAAGAATGCTGGCGGGTGTCCCATGCTCCTTCATGAGGGGTTACAAGTGTAAGTGACTAAGTATTTTCAATCTTAGACAAATTGCACTTTAAAACCTATAAGTAGTTAGTGTTTTAATCATTTTTCCTAGTTACTAATTTTTACTTTAAATTGCTAAACAATGTACACATGGTGAACAAACAGTCAGGTGGGGAAGACCAATTCATTATCTAATGTAAAGCATGAAAACTATTTATCAAATACTTTGTTTGTATATCTTCGATCAATCATCTCTTACTAACTTCATCGTTCCTTCATTCTTGTTGTTATTACAATTACTCTTTGTTTGCATTCTTTTTCTCTTCTATTTGATCTTCTTAACCTTCTACTTTTAGGCATTCCATTTCTGATCGGTATTACATACTACTACTTATTTATATCAATATAAGTAGTATACACTGTATATATACAATAAAATTCCCTCTTTTTTTTCTTTTCATCATATCTTAGATAAATTATCATTAAAAAAGACACTTTGACCTAGTAAGATGTATCTTTATCACATTTAATTATGAATGATGATTTGTTTGTTTTTCATTTATTTTCATTATGATCATTAATTTAAATTTATTACTGATATACATCATTACTTGAAATGATGGTTGTTCAATCAATTTTTTATGGAATTATGGTTAAACGGTTCTTATAAGGTAGTTGACTACCCAATTCTGTTTCTGTGGGGGGAGGCATATATAGATAGTATTAGTAGTAATAGTTGAAAGCCTGAGTCAATTGAAGCTAGACCATCATGGAAAACCTGGAAGCACTGAACGCTCGTTTCGTCATATTATGAGACTCCTCAGCAGTGCGCATCCACGATCTCGCACTCGCGAGATTCAAATCCAGGACCCACCAGTCTCGCGCCAGAGCACTTAACCGATAGACCACTGAGTCGGCATCCACTGGTTTTAATGTCTAACTTCAACTGATAGTAATAATATTAGGTCTTTCATCCTAAAGAAAAGTCTTATAGTTCATGGTCAATAGTTTGGTAATTGAGATGCAAAATAACTTTAAAGAAATGATTTTAGTTCACTTGAAGGTCATACTTTAGTGAATAGAGAACATGAGTGGAGACAATCAAATGTATTTGACACGAAAATTATAGACTATCTCACTAAAATCTGACAACCATACAGTAAACAGTTAATTTACAAACAATCAATCACTTCTCACAATCATGACTATTCCTTCTCTGAATATCAGTCCATAGTCTCCGATTACTATTATTGTTCAGGCATTTTCAATTGCGCTTCGTTCCCGTTCTTTCCTTATCGATCTTCTACTAAAATACATTGAATGCCTGACCATCATTATATACTACTTGTGTGGATATAAGTAGCCCACACCACAATATTATGATGAATCTATGTTAGAGAATATACAAAGAACGGAAGAAAATGGGTTTTTCCTGGAAAAGTCTATTTGTAGATATGATATATAAGTGAAATCAAAAGGGGTGAGCTGTAAAACATCTATAATCTGATCAGCAACATCTTCGATGACATAAAATTCACGAATGAAAAGGAGTTGAACAACAAACTAACATTCTTGAATGTATGGATCACTAGAACCAATACAAGGAAACTTGAAACTCAAGTATATCAAAAGCCAACCCAGACATATTAAATTATGAACTACAGTACTAACAACCTAAAAACTCACAAAAATAACTGCGTACAAACTTTATTCGAGAGGGTGAATACACTAGCAGCGCGGAAAAATGAAGAAAAATATAAAAAGACGATCCTTTAAAACAAATGGCTACCTACGAAATTTCATCAGCACAAACGAAATCAAGTATAGGAAGCAGTAAACGGATCATCTTACGATATATAAAAGACATCAGAAATGACGAGACAAGTGAAGCGGTTTGGAATAGGTGTATCACACAAACCATCAAAATCACTTCAACTAATATCACGCAAATCAAAGGATGAAATGACAAAAAAGGAAAAACCGAACATTATCTACAAAATAAACTATTCCAACTTCTAGAAACAATATATCCGACGAAGTGGATGCACGAGCATCAATTAGCGGTTAAACGCCATGACATATTCTCGTTTATGTCAATGCATGTGGACACGTATGGACATACATTCGACTGGGAAAATGTTGAGATCATAGATAGAGTGCATACCATAAACACTAGCGAATTTTTAGAAGCCTGCTACTCAGGTCAATCAGCAATCCACATACACATTGAAATCGATCCAATTTATCAACCAAACAGAAAAATATGGAGAAATATAGGACGGAGAACCATAATAAAGAGGGAGATAACGACAGGCTAAAGATCAATAAGAACCAATGGAGATCGAGATTTACAGGACTAGCTGTGAGTCATATATGGAGAAATTTGAACACTTCACTTCTACTTTGAGTTTGTGCTGATGATTTCGTTCAGAAAAGCGATGAAAGCTGCACGACCAAACCACCCAGCTCAGAGAACAAAACTAAACTGAAAAAGTATAACTAATAGGTAGTTGACTCGAAGCCTTCTCTATCTCCTTCAGTTTATAAAACCTAAGTAGTATTATTATCACTAATCGTCATACATTGACAGTATCAATAAAAGCCGTGTAATTTTGAAATGATGAAAGGATGAATTAGATAAACAATTACAAAATATGAATATATCTACAATGTCCTTGGAAGCAAAGTGAAAAATTAACAAATAGACACTGTAGCAATACAGCAAATGTTTTTGACCATATTCAAGGAAGACTTTTGTGTGTCAGTTTGCAGCTAAAGCATGGAAATTCCTATTTTAAGAAAAGGAAAAGGGAAAATCAATAAGTTGATGGATTTGTTTTTCAGGAAGACTTTCAAATATCCTTAACATCATGAAACACATTTAGTTAATGTTTGCAACTAAGGTCTATCATTTGTAGGGATGTTTTGTGGAGTTTTTAAATCTTCAGCTAATGATTCCACAATGCATGCAAATACTTAAAAAAAATTTAAAATAACTAAATTCCCGAGATAAAGCCATGTTCAGTGGAGTTGAATTAAGTCACGAGTGAGGCAGACAGTCGCGCAATGTCGAGGATAGGCTGGGATTAAAAATGTTAATGATTAGATAGAAACTCAGTAGTTTCAAAAGGAAAAAATTAATTGTGAGGCTTGAATATAGTGAGTTTAGTTCTTGGTCAGGTCCTGGATGTACACTACTGAAGACTTTGAAACAAGGATCCAAGAATGGTTCAATACTTCTTGGTTTTCAACAGTTATTATTATTATTATTAGCTTTATTCAATATTATATTTTTGGTACAATATAGAATTCTCAGCACAAAGTACTTCAACAAGTTTCCGTTTCTTACTTTTTTGTCCTTCCTGACGATAAATATTGAGTGATCGCCAGTTAGAAGTTAGTAGCCCAGTCAATCGACATCTGGATAATGTACATTCTTCTTGCTGCATATTGCCAGCAACCACGATATCTCCGATTAGGCCTTCTGTAGCCTTTACAGTGAAAGGTCTTACACTTTTCAGAAACGCACCTGAATAGGTTGTGCGATTAATAGGCATAATGATGTATCAGAACAAACGAAATTAGATAACTTGTTGAAATATCTAAATGACAGGAACAGGTAGCCCAGATGTTTAAACAGGCCGCCAATCAACCAATCAACTTCCATTAATTTAATCAAAGACAATATTTGTTGTGAAACTTTGAAATAAAACGTTAATCGGAAATACTTTTTTAATTAGTTACGTCTTTAATGATATAAGCAACATTCGACTGAACTATACAAATAAACAATGGTCCTGGGTTCGAATCTCGGGAGGCGGGATCGTGAATTCGTACTGCTGAGGAGTCCCACAATAGGACGAAACGACTGTCCAGTGCTTCCATGTTTTCCATGGTGGTCTGGCTTCAAGTGATACATGATTTCAACTATTAAAATGATCATTTTCATTAAATTTAATAAATTAACTGATTACATACATATTTGCATTAAAGTATGATAGACCCTGGACATAAAATAACAATGTCTGGTTAAAATGGGATTAAAACAGGCTTAATCAATCGTTTTATGATAATAATAATAATAACTACTGTAGTGTGCTACTTACGTTAACAGTAGTATGTAACACAAATGCCTGTCAAAAGAAGTTTGAGAAGATTGGACGGAAGAAAACCGATAAGGAAACATAAAGGAATTAAGCATTGAGGGAATCACTAAGGATCTAAAGGACAATTGATGAATGATTTTCACATTTCATCGAATAATAATCAATTGATCTTACTCATCTGAATGTTTGTTCACTACACTACTATTTAGAAAGGACATATAGGGAAAATGTAGTCAGGGAAAAAAGACGAATATCCTGCAGTTGCCATTTACATCTACGTCATGACATCAAAAATATTACAATAGCATAACTACAAACCCAAAAAGAATGATCTAAACTATAAGGGGAAACAGCCACATATAGACAATTGCGTAATTCAGTTGTCATTATTGCTTGTGGTATTTGAATTATGTTATTCATATAACTATTAGTTAAACTGTATACAATATTACAACTAATCTACGTTAAGATAATGCTGTCTCGTATAATATTGATGCCAAAGTTTATTTTTGGTTTAACATTTGCATTGGAGCTGAAAAGTAATGAGGATTGTTTACGGACGTAACTATCAATTAGTTAAGATTAGACAGTTTTGTTTAGTCTGATTATGAGGCCCCTCAACAACACACACACAGTCTCGCACTAAGAATATAAGTTAGGACAACCAACTCTCGTGATAGGTGATATGAAAAACTTAGACAGTTGGATCTGGACATTGTGATACAGTGATTAAGCGCTATCAGAAAAATTTATAGGCTCTAATCTTGATTCTTGGCACGGTCGCAAATGTATACTCTACTGAGTCTCGTAAGTGAAAAAACCTGATATACAGAGCTTCCTGCCTTTCAATCGTGCCTTAAATGATACCGATTTGTGACCAAATTCACTTGTAAATCAAACTCATAATTCATCCTGTATCGAGAAGCGTTTACTCTAATCTGGCTAGTGAACGTAGGAGCAGTGTCCCACGCTGGGTCGAAACGTGATCTGGTACAGATGCATGACCGAAAGCCTTCAGTTAAACAAGTCCACTTAAACAAATGTGGTCAACATCCAATGTCGAACACTTAATGAGCTATTGATTTTAGGGAATTATTTACAGCTACAGTCCCAACTGGAAAATCGTCGCGATAACAATACCATTTTACTTCATTGTGATGGTATCACTTCCGTTACTTGAAGGATGAACGTTATCAGACGTAGTGTGGCTGAACTCAAATCAACTTAAAAACTGTTTTGATTTGACTGCTTCTGCAAAACCTTGCGAGTCGTCGAGGGGACGCACCAATCGTTTTAGGACAGTTTGACCTTCAGGTGCTCAGTGACCTCCTTCAATAGACAATGTTACCCAGTCGTTGATGGGTATGTGCAGGTGGTCGTATTTATTGGGTAAGGAAGACTGACTTATTTTAGTAGGTTCAGTCTAGTTGAAGTCGGAAACAGATCACTTGTAGATAACTGTTTGACTGACACAAGTAAGATTGCTTGTCGTAATAAACAAGAACTCATAATTGATGAGCTCTGCGCAGGGCGCTATAGTGATTTTAATTTGGATGTTGATATCACTGAACTATACTTGCTGTTTATCTAAATACGACTTGAAAATGACCATTAAGCATTTTTTGTCATAACGATTCTCCTACTTTAGAGCTACCTGTTGTCCAGACACACAACGACTTAGGAGTCATCGTTAGCCAAGACTTAAAGACTACTGCACACTGCCGTGCAA
>NW_017386088.1:201203-246063 GCF_000237925.1 Schistosoma mansoni | reverse complement strand
CGTTTCGTCCTATTATGGGACTCCTCAGCAGTGCGCATCCATCCTGGGTTCGAATCTCGCGAGTGCGGGATCGTGGATGCGCACCGCTGAGGAGTTCCACAATAGGACAAAACAGTCGTCCAGTGCCTCCACGTTCTCCATGGTGGCTTAGCTTCAATTAACTCACGCTTTCAAATATTATTGTGTATTTGTAGTTAAATGAGAAACATCAAAATGCTAAATAAATTACTTCTTTTCCCAGTAATTGATTTTTATGCTATGTTTAATGAATGGATTGCTTTGTATCTTTTAATGAATGGGTTTTCAATAGATTATTAAATTAGCGAGCAAAGAACTATTAGGAAATCTCCATAGAATGATCATTAGTGTGTTCATTCTAATAGTTTATGTTATCATACTGATAACTCATTTATTTTGAAAGGGAATAACTAAACTAAATAATCTGAGAAACTGTTGAATGTTTTGTGTTGACAATATGGTAATAGACGATTTTAACATTTGAATCCACGAGTTGATGTGAGCTGGACCATCATTGGAAACCTGAAAGAATTGGAAGTTTGTTTCGTCTTGGCATGATGCTCCTCAACAGTACGTACCCACTATTAGGCATGAGTGACTCGAATCCAGGGCCTTCTGTCTAGCGCATGAACGCTTAAACTCTAGATCACTGAGCAGGCATCTAACGGTGTTTGTGTCTAAATTCAGTCGGTTCAATGGTCTAGAAGCTAAGCATTTGCTCGTGAGGCAGAAGGTCCTGGATTTGAGTCAGGCGTGCCGGATCTTGGGCGCGCATTGTTGAGGAGTCCCATGATAAGACGAAACGGCCATCTAGTGCTTTCATACTTCTAATAGTGGTCCAGTTCAGATCAACTCATGAATTTAACAGTTAGAATTACAACAATCTTCACAAATCCCTAATCTGATTATAGAGGATTGGCATTAAGTGTTGAAGTTTCTGGCTTTTTACTGATCTCTCTCTTGAATTAACTAATCCCCAAAGTAGGAACCAGTGACTTATTCATCGTTTGTAATTAGTATTCATTGAAATTAATCGATAAGATTGAAATGCATAATATCACATTAGTCTTTAAATGTTAAGTGGTCGGATTCAATCGATAAGAAATCGTGACTAAACCTATATTTCCTGCCTATAGAACACTTCAGTAATATATACATTCAAGAGCAATAAAGAGTTTACATTTCCAACCGTTTAGAACTCGAATTAAGCTTATTACCTTCAAACTGATAGTTTCACACTTTTAACTTAAGTGAACTTTCAATAATGTCATTGAAAAATTAAAGCTTTTGTCGAACAAATCAATGTCAATAGTTAGAGAATACTTTAAGGGATGAGCTTAAGTGATTCTTAAAATGATCGCATAATTTTGAAGCCACATTTTAGCTAATAAGTAGATAGATTTGTATAAAACCTTACAGATTTTGTAAAAGATTTAATAAAATCTGTTACGGTACAATACACAAAGGGAAAAGCAAGATTCTCCGATACAATACAGAATGCACAAATCGAATCACACTTGTCCGAGAAGCTTTGGAGGATGTGAAAACCTTTACATATCTGGGCAGCATGATTGATGAACACGGTGGATCTGATGCAGATGTGAAGGCACGGATCAGCCAAGCAAGAACAGCATACTTACAACTGCAGAACATCTGGAACTCAAAACAATTGTCAACCAACACCAATGTCAGGATTTTCAATACAAATGCCAAAACAGTTCTACTGTATGGGGCGGAAACTCGGAGAACTACAAAAGCCATCATCCAGAAGATACAAGTGATTATTAACAGTTATCTACGCAAAATACTTTGGATCCGTTGGCCAGACACTATCAGGAACAACTTACTGTGGGAGACAACAAAGCAGATTCCAGTGGAAGATGAAATCAGGAAGAAGTGCTGGAAATGGATAGGACATACATTGAGGAAAGCACTCAACTGCATCACATGGTAAGCCATCACATGGAATCCTGAAGGTCAAAAGAAAAGATGTAGACCAAAGAACACATAACGCCGAGAAATGGAGACAGACATGAGAATGAACAAAATTTGGATAGAACTAGAAAGGAAGGCCGAGGACAGAGTCGGTTGGAGAATACTGGTCAGCGGATTATGCTCCATCGGGAGTAACAGGCGTAAGTAAACTACAGTTTAGTAATTTACCAAGACTTATTATCAGTTTTCGGTTTTTGAATTTTTTTGAAATATAACTACATAATATCATTAATCTAAGTGATCTCAACAAAATTCACCAATCTCCACAACCCCCATGCTAACAAAAACGATTTCCGATAACGAGAGTCAATCAGAAATAGCCTAATGAGAGGATCAATCGATAGCGAGCGCATTTGATTGTCTAAGAACTGGATCAATATCCTATGGATTAGAGTGGCAGATATATAAATGAGTATTTGTGCATTTTGTTCGACAACACAATACATTTTCTAGTTGACCATGTGTTCTTGCTGAAATAGTCAGTTAGAGGTTAACGTGTAGCTTGAAATCAGTTTTTCTTTTTCTTTTTCAATTCTAATTGGTTCATTCTAATGTACTAACAAGTTTACCATATATATATGTCTATACATGTAAATGTTCAATTCCTTGTTTTTCCCCTTAAAATCTGATTATGTATATTGTTCAGTCGTTAGGTGTTTGTTTCTTTCTTGGTTTGCATAATCTTGTAAAACAACAAAAAAACAACAATTAATACTCTAGTTTAGTTCACTTTCTAGATAGTTGCTATGTTTGTTATCCCAATTACATCTGGATATAGATATAGATATATGTAAATGAAGGTATGTATCTGTGTATTGGACAAATCAAATATTAGTTAGATAGTACAATTAACTAGATAAATCTGTATTTGTCTACACGGGAATAATTCTGTCTTATGATTAGTTCATAATGTACATTATCGCTTGGTGCCTTGATTTCAATAATCAGTTGTCTGAATATAATTGTTATCTTCTTCTTGCTCTTATTATTATTATTATTATTATTACTGTCTTTATCGTTTTGTTTTCAAGTGATGTATAATCAGAGAGGGATTTTGTGGATAGTATAGTAATTTAATAATTGAATTCATGAGCTAATTGAAGCTAGACCACCATAGAAAACCTAGAAGCATTGGGGATTAACACCGTTGGATGCCGACCAACTTAGTGATCTAGAGGTTAAGCGTTCGTGTGTGAGACCGATAGGTCCTGGGTTCGAATTTCGTGAGGCGGGATCATGGTTGCTCAATAATGAGGAGTCTCATACTAGGATAAAATGGTTGTTCAGTGCTTTTAGGTTTTCCATGGTGGTCTAGCTTCAATTGACTCATGAATTCAACTATTAAAATAAAATGACTTCAAATGATAGACTGTTTATTTGTCTTTACAATTAGAAATTTTATAGGATAACAACGTTTCCTGTTTTTATCAAGTATCCTTGTAAATTACTATTTTAATTTTAGGAGAAAAAATAAACATTTGTAAAAGATTATAAGCAAGGATGGATAGTGGCTAGCAGTGGAATCCAGTTTGACGCGCATTTCGTCCTATTTGGGACTCGTCAGCTGGATGTACCTGCATTTCAGAGTTGATATTCACTCTGCGATTCGAACCCAGTACCGTCCACTTCAAACGCCATCGTGTTATCCACTTAGCTACTAAGTCCTGATAGCCACTTGCTTGTGCAATGAGGTGAAGTTTAAATTCACTTGGTATTGTTTGTTTGAGTCTTCCCATTCATGTTTATGACTGCAATTGATCAGTTTATTATTGACCTATGTGTATACTGTGCGTATCGCCTCGATATTGACTTAATAGCCTTAATTCACAAGCATTATAAACAAAGATGGATAGTGGCTAGTAGTAGAATCCAGTTCCACGCGCGTTTCTTTCTATTTAGGACTCGTCAGCTGGATGTGCCTGCATCTCAGATCAATTGCACCTCTAAACATCAATGGGAAGATCCAAACGAACAATACTAAGTGAATTTGTAAAAGATGTTTAACTTGTTTTTTTTTAAGGTTGACATTGTTGAAATTATAGTAGATAACAGTATATATGTCAGCTGTCTGGTTGTAAGTGGAACTCGATATAATCGAGCTCTGAAATTTACATTTGATTTCAATTTAAAAAATAGTTAAGTGGATATAAAGCATAAATCAATAATAATTTTATTCTCATTGGAGAAGGACTCCAGAACTTTTAATGAGAATCTTTGACTTATGTAGTTCAAGATTATTCACCGTTGGTAGTAGATGATGTTTATGTAGTGGCGACAATAAACTGAAGTTATGAATGTAAAACACTAAATACCAACTAAGTGATCTGAAGGTTAAGGATTAGACACCTAACCGTAACATGGATGCGCTTTGTTAAGGAGTGCCATATTTGTCTATTGTTTCCTGGTTTTTAGTGGTTGTTTAGTTAAAGTCAATTACTAATTTTCATAGTTGAAATCATGAGCCAATTGAAGCTAGACCACCAGGGAAAACCTGGAAGCACTGGACGGCCGTTTCGTCCTATTGTGGGACTCCTCAGCAGTGCGCATCCACGATCCCGCCTCACGAGGTTTGAACCCAGGACCTATCACTCTTAATTACTAATGTCAACGAGCTCCTTATACTAATATTAATTAGAAACCTGTAGACAAGTTCACTGAATTATTAACTAATATATTTTGTTAAAATAGTTAGAAATACATGAAACTTATAACTAAATTCATTTATTTTGGATGATAAACGCTTTAATGTCATGGAAAGTTTCAATGCTAGAATACTCAGATTCTAATGATATATTGATAATATTCAGTTCAAAATTTATATGAAATCAAAGAATAAATGGAACTATTCGATGAACATCGACTTTAATCTATATCATTCAACTTTTCTAACAGTTTTTTTATGATTATATACTACTCACAAATGGATTCCAAAATACTCAACATTCACTGGCCGGATATTATCAACAACAGCGTTTTATGAGAGGGGACAAACCAGATTCCAGCTGAAGAAGAAATTAGGAAAAGATGTTTGAAGTGGATAAGACATACATTAAGGAAATCACCAAATTGCATCGCGAGGCAAGCCTTAACTTGGAATCCGGAATGGAAGCGGAAAAGAGGAAAGCCAAATAACACATTACGTCGGGAAATAGAAACAGATATGAAAAGGATGAATGTTAACTAGAAAGAACTGGAAAGAATTGCCCAGGACAGGGTTGGATAGAAAATGCTGGTGTGCGGCCTATGCTCCTCGACGAGGAGTAACAGGCGTAAGTAAGTAAGTAAGTAAATAAGTACAAATGGATTCCATTTGACAAACTATTCACTGTGAATTGTTAACATTGACTTTTAATTTTAATGATGATACTTACCATTTTATTGGAAGTTATTTCAGAAAAAAACATGTTCCCTAATCCTTTTACCTCCTTTATAATTCATGAAAACTCAAATATATGGATGAATTGAATTTATACGTGATGTACGTCATGTATTATCGAAGTTAAATGAAATATCCCCTATATATATATATGTGTGTGTGTTGGTATGTATGTGTGTGTGAGACTATCTCAAAGCTCAATCCATATTTGTTGCTGTGATAATAACAATACAAAAAATGGTTGTTAGAACTCAATGAATAGTGATTGATCAGTGAAGATAAATGGTTTAAAAGATCAATGTCACACACATAGATTAATCTTCAGTGTTACTATGTAACTCTGGTTCGAACCCGGTAGAAACCGTCAGTTCGTTATAGACTCTGGATATGTTTTGTTGAAGATAAGTTTCAGCCGGTATGAAATGTGAGAGAAGAGTATCCTGTTAATTAACACCAGCGATTTAAGGGCTCTGGCTCGAGACTGGTAGGTCCTGGGTTTGAATCTCGCGAGCGCGGGTTCGTGGATGCGCACTGCTGAGGAGCCCCATAATAGGACGAAACGGCCGTCCAGTGCTTCCAGGTTTTCGATGGTGGTCTAGCTTCAATTGACTCACGCTTTCAACTATGAAACATACTAAATCTCCACAAAACCCCTTCTGATGATTTATTATGAACTAATCATTATAAACAATTACTCTACACAACATTGCAAATATGTGATGTATAATTAATATATAAGAACTTACTTCATCTGTTGGATCATAATACTGTTCTAAATATGGATGGGCTAAAGCATCTTCAACTGTTATACGTCGTGACGGAACAAAGCATAGTAATTTGTCCAATAAATCCAGCGCTATAATAATGATTATTGAAAAGAAATAATCAATATTAACATTATAGCATATTGATTGATTGAATGTTGTCAATGGAAAAACGTTTATGTATATTCTACATTTCTGCTTGATGAAAGTTATTATTCAATGAATCTATTTCAGTGTTAGATGTCTTGAGATAATCAACAGAAACCCATGCTCAACTTAAGACTATAGCAACAATGCGGTTTTTTGAGGGAACTAATCCCACCTCTCTGTAGGATATAAACATCTGGTACAGCTAGAAACGATATCCTTTATGTCTTTGAGTTATGACTGGTTTATCAATGGGATAAAGGGAAGATATAATGGTGTCTAGTGACATAAACTGGTAGTTACATTACAACATGATCAAACGAATTCAGTTGAAACTAAAGACGAAATAGCATTTTAAGATGAAAATATAGATCGCAGTCTTAATTAAATGTATTTTCAAGGAATCAGCGAATTTCAAACGATAACTACATGTTTCCGTATAGAATCTTTATTGAAAAGACAAAGATAATTTCACACATGGAGAATCCAATAATCGGTAACTTATCCTTGATTTGTTGTGTAAGTACTAGTTCACTTGAGAAAATTATCTGTAACTTGGCTGCATGAAATGTCTTTTCGACAGATCTTTTAAGTCGACGTGTTACAATGTCACCTGCTTTGTCCCCTTTAAAGTTCCGTTTCAGATACAGCATTTTTTTACTGATCAAGTCACAATTTCTTCTTTTTTTTAATATAATCTAGTTAAGTTTCAGCTAAAAAAGGTTTCTTTTTGAAAGTTGAATCCATGAGTCCATGTAAGCTAGACCACCATTAGAAACCTAGAAATACTGGACGGCCGTTCTATCTTAGTACGGGACTCCTCAACAGTGCGCGTCCACAAAACCGTACACGGAATTCGAATTCAGGACCTTCGGTCTCGTGTGCGAACAATTAACCTCTAGACCATCAAGCCGGTATCCAACAGTGGTAATGCCTAACTTCCATCGATCCATGTATGGCTGCACAACCATTTATCCATTGTCTGAGGTAGATTCCTGTCTTAACCCGACAAGGATCGGACTCCAATGGTCACGGCTTCTCACTAGAACACCAAGAAATCATCTTGAAGCCATTCGTTAGAGGGAAATGATCGACCCATGAATTAAACTATTAAAATTGCTACAATCATCACCAACCCCATTCTGATCAAAAATATTTCTGACAGATCAAGTTCTAATAATTTATGTCAATGAAATAATAATAAATTATTAGTCACGCAATATTGAATAACGTTGGAAATACAAGTCACTATATGACAACTTAACTATCAAAACTTTGTCTTCAATAACCCCCCCCCTCAAATTTCATTAATCATCATAAAATACCCAAAATTATCAGAAACAAATTGATTAACAACTAAAAGTTGAAACATACAACAAATTTCTTACCTGATTCACTAGCATATGGATATAATTGTATCCATGGTACTTTTGTACGATGTGGCAATGATTCTAAATAGGCACGAGCCTGAAATGACATAAAGCGAATGGTAATTATTTCTTTCTCAATACGATTACAAAAAAATTTCTCGATAGTAGTAATTGAATAAAATCAACTGAATTCATAGGTAGTTGTAGTTTTATGTAGTCTATTTCATCCCAGAATATATATTCATTATATGAATACTAATGATAATATCTGATTGGTGAAACTGAGTTCGATATGAGATGAAGTTTATATTACTAGTAACTTTGTAATACAATAAAATATCAGAGGAATTTCGTCAATTAGATTTATCTAGAAAAGATCAAACTATTCAAGCGTTAAACGTAATGTAAGTTTGATAACACTTAGCAATCTCCGCTCACTAGTGACTAGTTTTGAGAGGAAATTCCCTGACATCTAGTGAGAAACCATGACTAGTAAATTTAAATAATGTCGGGTGTGCAGAAGGTACCAACTGAAGACAATAAAAGATGACCGCTTGTAGTGAACGAAAACACAAGTGGGGACAATCGAATGTATTTGAATACAAATTACAGAATCACTTAGTAAAATCTGAGATCCATATAGTAAATACTTAATTTGCAAAATGTCAATCAATCGTCTCAGACTTCACCGTCCCTTCATTTTCGCATCAATCATTCACTGTTCTCGTTCCCTTTTCTTTGATATTCTCAACCTTCTGCAGCCGGACATTTCACTTTCAATTGTTGATACACTTTACTTATATTTGTCCACATAAGTAGCACACACCACACGCCCAATATATGGGATTAATTGAATTTAAACTTTGTATCATCGGATCCTGATTCAATGGTCTAGAGGTTAAGGATATCCATATGCCACCGAGGGTCATGGTTTCTATCCCTGACAGTGGAGACGTGCATGTTCAGTGTTAATGAGTCCCATATCGCGACAGGACAATTGTCCGTTACTCCTGAGTTTTTAATCATTATCTAACTTTGATTTAAACTCAACTGTTGGAGTAGAAGGGTCTTCATTTAGAAAAGTTATGGAAAAGTCGAGGTCAAAGCCGAGGATCTTCGGAAATTATGAGATCAATATCAATTCTAACAACGAGAACAACAATTATGTAGATACATGGAATGTCCGGAAAATGTGGGAGACCAAAACGACCATTCAAACAGCTGCGAAAACAGAAAGGTCACCCATTAGACGCAAGTCAGACAAAAAAGACTAGCGTCGGGAGAGGTGTAGTCGTATTCTTATCATATAGTAGAAAATGAATGATACACACAAGTATTTGCGCTTATCCGATCAAAGAATTGCGTAATGTTCTTGTAAAATGAGAATCTAATAGATCTAGGACCATTTGAACTAAATAAGGAAAAGATCATATCGAGTGTCATCCAATTCCATTAATCCACTCACGATGGCAGTGAACGTGACGAAAAACATAAATTAAATCGGAGGTTGTAATTTCTCCATCAGAACTCACAAACAAAACAATTCATCATGCTCATGCAACAACTCAACATCATAATTGAGATCGACAACAACGGATATGAGTGCGTAATCAAGTGGCACATTATAGGAAAAAATAAATGACTGTGGTGACAGATTTGCGAATATATATACTTTTAACAAAGCGGTTATAGATGGCACCATTCTCCATCACAAACACATACACTGAACTACATGCGATTCACCAAATCACACCACAAAACACAAAATCAACAACATCTGAAACAACTTGAAATTTAGGAGGTCCATCGAAGATGTAAGCAGACGACACAGAGAGGAGGTCATTCATTCTACGATCGCCATCTGGTGGCAGTCAAACTGAAACTGAAGCTCAACAACCACAACATAATTCAACAAACAGTCTTACAACATTTACACACAAACGTTCATCGAGATGTTGACAAACTCAACGAGTTCAAGATAGCTCTCAGCAATTAGTCTTAAACCTCAGATCATCTACTAGAAAAGGAGGAAGCCAATATGGAGAACGACTGAAAAGAAATCAAAGAAGTAATAAACTCAACATGACAGGAGGTGGTGGTCTGCAACATGTACCAGCATCAACAACAATCAGTTTCTATCCATATCCTAGTCAACATTCAAGAAACGAAGAACAAGAAGACGTCAATCAACATCTGATGAATGACAACAGATAGTGTCAAGACACTGACTGAATACACAGAATCAAGTAGACTAATGAAGAGGAGCATTAAAACTTAATAGAGAATATGGGCCGAAGACCTAGTAATTACTGTTAAATTTGTTGAAACATAAGGAAATAACAAACAATTATGTGATACAACCAAGATGATAGCACGCAAATATAATAGACCGAAACAACCATTAGAGAACAAAGAACGCATATCGATCAGCGACATTCAACAGTGACAGAGCAGTTGAGTAGACACACTTCGATGAGCTCACCAATAAAACAACTCAAATCAAACCATACAACTTCCAACCAACACATACACACCTCCCATCACATACAAACACATCAACAATCGAACAAATCAACATGTCCATCACACAAATCTACAGTTCCACAGAAGCAGTACTAGACAACATACTAGATGAAGCACTCAAATCAGACATTCAGCTAACGGTAAAGGTACTACACATTCCTTCACAAAGATTCTGGAGGAAAATCAACTACCATTAGACTGAAAAGAGGAATACCTCATCAAGACACAGAAGAAACGAAATCTTAGTAACAGTGATAACTATAGATACATTCCATCACTGTCAGTAGTACGAAGAGTCTTCAAAACACTGTTACTGAGCAGAATCAAGCATTCAGTAAATGCACAACATCCACATCAACAAACTGATTTTCATTAGGATCGATCATATACCTACTGACCAACCAACCGACCGATCAGCGACACTACCGATCATTGTTGGCCTGTGCTTCGCGGGAGTGAGAGATGTAAGTTCACATCTTTATCTGCGTGTTAGATGGTTGTTGAGTGTAGTCAAGACGAAAAACTTTCTTTATGAATATATATAGACTGTGTATTTTATGTATATCCTACCACATTATCTCTTTTTTTTAAAGCAATATCAAAACAATCTGTAACTGTTAATATCACAAGAAACTGCTAATTCCTCATACTAATATATATACTTCTTTTGACCCTACTAAGTAGGTGACTTTTCCCAAGGTCATTTTCCCCTTGCTCAAAGGTCGTCCATAAATCATAGTCTGATCGATTTCAGTTTAGGACTATTCCGCATTGTGTATCTATGAATATATAAACGATTAGATATGAAGCTAACCCTCAATTTTTGAAGAGATCAAATTGATTTCGGACCGAGTAATTTAACTACATACATCAGAATGACTAATAAATATGATCTTATTCGTCCACAAGCCATCGTTTCTCAGTATGAATTCAAGAATTGATCTTGAAGTTAGGCAATAATGTGAGCACATCTTTGAATACTATACAGGTGAGTTGCTCTTGAATGATTTTTCGCGTCATAATGATTCATCAGTAGTTAACAAATAATAAATACATAAAATGTAGAACAAGAAATTACCTTGTTGTTATTTAATGCTATAATACTGAAGAGAATATGATTTAAATGTTTATTTTCAAAGTTGAAACCATGAGTCAATTGAAGCTAGACCACCATGGAAAACCTGTAAGCACTGAACGGCGGTTTCGTCCTATTGTGGGACTCCTCAGTGGAGTTCAACCACGTCTGTTGTGAGATAGTGACGCACTGAACACAATTGGTGAACGGTTGCTCAAACTTCGTGGATTGGTTGAAGTTAGACATTAACACCGTTGGATGCCGACTCAGTGGTCTATCGGTTAAATGCTCTGGCGCGAGACTGGTAGGTCCTGGGTTCGAATCTCGCGAGGCGGGATCATGAATGCGCACTGCTGAGGAGTCCCATGATAGGACGAAGCGGCCGTCCAATGCTTCCAGGTTTTCCATGGTGGTCCAGCTCCAATTGAATCATGGTTTCAACTTTGAAAATACTGAAATCTCCACAAAATCCCCTTCTGATTAAATGTTCATGACAATGGGTTAACTTTGGAATTCAGTGATAGAGATTCAGTATATTACTTATGATAAGAAAATAAGTATTGGAAAAGTTGGAAATTTTGACACTTTTACTGGTTATTATCATTTATATCTTTATCAGATAATTACTAGTTGACCAGATTACTATGTTACTCTATTCCGTTTTTTCTAAGCTTCCGTTTGACCCATCAACAATCGCTATATATGTTAGTATTCCTAAATTATTGCCAGTCAATAATTTACAGTTTCGCTCATCTCACAAACACTTGTGGTGTGATATTATTCAGTATTTTATGTATATGAGCGCTTCAGACAGCTGTTGGACCGGTTAATTGAAATGTTGTAGTAGTTTTTGTAGCTGGTTTACTTTCTTCCCTACAAACTCAAGGCTGAAGATATAAGAAGACGTAAGTAACAGAGGATCAATAAGAGCAAGTCTAAAGGTTAATTGTATCAGTCAGAGCTTATCATAATGCAAGATAAGGGTCGCTAGGCAACAAAGAGGGAAGAGAAAATCGTGTTTGAAATTCTGATTGGGAAACCTAGCAAATAATACAAATTAAGTCGCTACGACATGACAGTGATCAACGTAACACTACCCCTGTTTGAATACCTTTAGATCACAACGTTAACAGGAAGCTGTCATTAGTGTATCGTGTTAGAGAGCTACATCTCGTAGAAACGAAATCGTTCGTCTAATGATCATGATTATCCACAATATTCGTAATGGAAATAAATAAAACTTACTTTAAGGTTTACAATTGTTTCAAAATCTTCTTTTGATGGTGAACCTAAAACTTGCAATATCAAGTTCAATTGGTCAATATCTATCATGAACGTTATCATTTTAAAAAATTAAAGGGGGGGAAGAATGTAGAGAGAATAGATTAAAGAAAAATAGATCATTGTATGAAAAATGCAATTGATGACATAACAGAAGATGATCATTACTTTTTCAAACTACAAAGCTAAATATGAGGAACTCATTGATAAACATGAGTGTTATGAGTCACAATTAATCGATCACTGGGTGGTGATCAATGTCATACGTGTCAAGTCCTTATTAGTGCCGATCGAACGCTATCGATCAAGTTGCAATGTGGCCACTAACCTAGATAGCTCGACACTGCGTGCACTATGTTGAGATGAGATGGTGGTCAACAGGAAAACCCTGGATCCGGGTTTCGTGCTACTTGGCACTCGTCAGCAAAGTGTACCTGTAATCTGAACAGTAAAAATAGAAAGCTGGAAATGCAGTAGAATATTATAATGGTTGAGTTATCTACGGAAAACAATGGCACTTAAAGAACTAGATAGGACTTTAATTTACACCTAATAACCAGTTTTTTGTTTATGTTTTAATATCAATAATGAAAGACCTGTAAATCGATCAGATAAAGTAACATATTGATAAATGTAGTTAGTGAATAGCAGAGGTATCTAAGATGAACATTTTATCCTATTTGAGACTCATCATCTGGATGTGCATATACATCCCTTACTTACTTACACCTGTCACCCCTCGTCGAGGAGCTTAGGCTGCACACCAGCATTCTCCGTTCAACCCTGTCCTGGGCAATCCTTTCCAGTTCTTTCTAGTTAATATTAATCTTTTTATATCTGCTTCTATTTCCCGGCGTAATGTGTTCTTTGGCCTTCCTTTTTTCCGCTTCCATTCCGGACTCCAAAATAGGGATTGCCTCGTGATGCACATTGGTGATTTCCTCAATGTATGTCCGATCCACTTCAACCGTCTTTTCTTAATTTCCTCTTCAGATGGAATCTGGTTTATTCTCTCCCATAAAACGCTGTTGCTGATAGTATCCGGCCAGTGAATGTTAAGTATTTTGCGTAAACAACTGTTTATAAATACTTGTACCTTCTTGACGATGGATGTAGTAGTTCTCCACGTTTCAGCTCCGTACAGTAGGACTGTCTTGACGTTCGTATTGAAGATTCTCACTTTGAAGTTAGTTGACAGTTGTTTTGAGTTCCATATGTTCTTCAATTGTAGAAATGCTGTCCTTGCTTTGCCAATCCTCACCTTTACATCTGCATCCGATCCTCCTTGTTTATCAATGATGCTTCCCAGGTACTTGAATGTTTTCACCTCTCCCAGAGTTTCTCCATCAAGTGTGATTGGGGTGGTGTTCTCCGTGTTGTGTTTGAGAATCTTGCTTTTTCCTTTGTGAATGTTGAGGCCTATTGATGCAGAGGCTGCTGCTACATTTGTTGTCTTCATCTGTATTTGTTCGTGTGTATGAGAGAGGAGAGCTAGGTCATTTGCGAAGTCCAAATCGTCTAATTGATTCTGAGTCTATTGTATTCCGTATTTCCCCTCAGATGTCGAAGTCTTCATGATCCAATCAGTCATTAGAAAGAAGAGGAATGGGGAGAGTAGGCAGCCTTGTAGTATAGTTTTTATTCATACTAAGACCTAAACTTAGTACCTTTAAGCCCTAATGGATTATACAGTGAGCAGTCTGACACAGAATAAAGAAATACATGTTATTTTATAGATATATAATAAAACAAAATTAAAGGATACAATGTTTTCCAGGGAATAAAACACGATTACTAAGCATTTCAGCCATAATACAACCAATTGACCAAATATCAATTGCTTTAGTATATAATTTTGATGTAAGCATTATTTCTGGTGCACGATACCAACGTGTAGCTACATATTCTGTTAATGTACCCGATTGTTCTGATTCTGGATCAGCTATACGAGCTAAACCAAAATCACAGATCTAAAAAGATTTGTAAAATAAACAAAGAGAGAAACTAAAAAAAAAATCAACAATTGAGAAGCGTAGTATTAAGAAGATTCTTTTTATTATTATCGTCACCGTGAAGATAATGTGTATGAAGAGTTAAACAATCATCACTGAAAGTTGTAAAGTTATCTGAAAGCTTCAGATATGTGGTTTGAAGGGACTTTTATTCAAGTTGAAGAGAGATAATATCAATTGGGAGATGATTAATAAACAGGGTACATAGGATAACCACTTAACACTAAAGTGAGACGTCTCAAAAAAACTTTCATTAGTTAACTATACATGGTAGCTAATGCGTAGTTGATTGACTGCATCTGGAAATTGATTTCTAACTTACTGAAGCAGACCTATCCGCCGTAATAACTGGAATTCAAAGGGATCTAAGATATTCTTGTCGCGTTTGTAAGCTGTTGACATCAATCTTTTAGTAGTGAAAACTACTAATATTAGGAAGATTTTCTTATCAAATCTTTAACTTTCCAGAACTACTTATTCACATCATTGTCTCTCACTCTACAACTAAATCCTAAATTTGAAGACTACACAATCATTTAATCAGTTACGGAACCAACTTCCGTTAGCTTATCAAACAGATTCATTCATATAATTAAAAAGTTTGTTCTCTGCTATTATCAATGGATCATAAAGAAATGATGACAGAACTATAAGACCATACTGTCCTTGAAAAAATCAATCCAAATGATGGAATTGGGTCAAACGTGATATTGTCGAGTAATCATAAATTAAAAGATAAAGATAGGATAAATGTTAGATGGTTGGATGTAATAAACATAAAGCTCTGGACGACCGGTAGAAAGCCCTGTTTTATGCAGGGCCTTTGTTAGTTGGCATACTTAAACAGCAGGGCATACTTGCGGTCTTCAGGAAACTGATCTCTCTGTAAGATCCGAGCTAGAATCACTCAGTGTTATAGTCAAAGACTTTACCAATCAGATATTGAGAACGTGATCAACCTCTCAGAAGATTGAAGATATAGGAGTGGTCAATCAGTGAGCATTAACTAAGATAATTCGTCTAGGCTTTAGTGTTGATAATCGAATTCGAACAGTGACACGCTAGTACATTCAGACATAAGCCAAATAATAAGTGACAGATGCTGATGAGAGCAAGTTATTACTCAAAATTAGGCTTCATTTTCCTAAGAAAAAGAAATACGCTATTGGTTGAAAATGTAACTTTATTTATATAAGAACTCTCGTCTAAATTAGAACGAATAGTTTCACAGTATTTGAGCGCCGAGTTGATGTAAGACATTAAATAGGAATAATATATTTGTAAAATCTCAGCGAATGAATTTGTAACTTTATTTTCTGAAAGGAAAAGATATATATTTATGAATCAGTTGTACATATACTCTCGACTCTGTTGTTTCCTACTCACTCTTACTCTCCTCATTCAAGTATCTGGTTTAGTCAAGTATGTTAGAAGTGCATATATTGTTATTATTAAAAATGTTTTATGAAGATTAATTTAATTTGTAGGTTATATTCGTCACAGATTGGTATTACACGAGATATCATTGAAAACTAGGAAACATCCGATTCATCTTAGGAAATAAAACTAACACATAACGAATTTAAAGCATTCAGGTCTTCTTCTGCAGAGCTCTGAATGATTGGAACCATTCATTTGGCTTCCTCTGGTATAATTTCAACTTCAGTCAATTTGAAATATAGTGTGACGGTTATCTAATGCCGTTAGGAAATTATCCGAATATTGTCAGTCATGAATTCTCACTAGAACATCTTGAGGTAATTTCTATGCATAAAAAGAAAAATTCATATATGCTTGGCTTGATATAAGATTTATTTTTAGTGGACTGTTTTCTTTTTTTCAGACTAAACATTTTCATTGAGTATTGTATGGACTGGTACTATGTCAAGTCCATATAGGTTGTTCTAGCCTCTTGACAGATCAATCTATTCATTCTTCTCAAGTCACATTTTTACTGTGTCAGTTATTCGCTTATCAACCTTGACTGTTTGGATGTAAATGTATGTGTGTACATTTCTTATCTTACTCATCGCATGTGTGTAACTTATTTTTGTTCGACTATAAATATAGAGTCACGCTTGATTAAGACGAGTTGGCTAGCTTGCCTTCTTTAGTCTATTCCACTACATCCTCACTGTCTCTTCGATTGTCTGTTCTGATCAACGATTATACGAAACATACATATTCAAGAATCTATTCTCTTATTTAACTTATTTAATTCAGTTATTCACTGACGAGAGTTAAGTCGATGATTATATAAGAGGATTGGCAACATGTATATGTCATGATAACAAACAGAAAACGATCTATCTGAAGTCAGATTAAAGACTATAAAAGGCTATGAGAACATAAGAATTCAAACAAATCAAATTAATAGACTAAAATGATTCGTCTAAATTAGTAAACGGCATTTTAAAACATAGTACAACGATAATCGAATATCTATACGATGGTGACTTCTTTTTTTGTTCAGATAATCAAGCATCACTTTTCAGATTGATTGACGGATGAATACTAACTGTTGTATTGTCGGTTGATATGTGAAGCCCATATACTTTATTCTAACTTCTGAACAAGCCAATTTACCTACCTATCATGACCTTAATAATTATTTACTTATTAACCCCGACTATTTTTTCATATGAGCATATGTATGTGTACACTTCTTATCCTATTCATCACACGTCTATCATTTATTCTTGACTAACGCTTGACTAAAGCGTTACCCGCCATCTCCAATGCATGTCATTTATGCTTCGCTCGCTTATATTTACTGATGTGCTTATAGCTTTCTGACCTGAGTTATTTGTCAATAAAACTGTAGTTGCCGCTTCTCTTTGCCTTCTGATTTTTATGCACCGTTCAGATTTGTATTATAACGGTTATCGAGGTGAACAATTAACGAAACACGGCATTACACTGTCTTTACACTAATAACTTGGAATATATATAATGTAACACATTCACTAATATCAACATTCGACAAATCATAATTACCATATGGCTTATGTATGTAGCTACGTATGATGTCATTTTGTTACCAATAAAAAAAGACAAAAACAATCATGCTTCTAACATCATTGGGAATAGCGTGAAGAAGACAATCGAAAGTTCTAACATGTAACAGCTTCTAAATATGTTTCAAACAATAAAACCGGTGCTACGACAAGTTTATTATTAATGTTAATTATACAATGCTTAGTTCATATATATCCATTAGATACTACTATAATATGCTTACTTATGGATATCAGTATTATATTACAACTATAGTTAACCGAATGTTTAGTCGATCTTTCGGGGATTCCTTTTAATCATTTGTAACTTTATATTATTCAATATATCAATGTACATTGTTTTAACAAGTAAGTATTTACCTTAACTGATTACATACCCATATTAATTGTTTATATCAATCATTGTATTGTAAAACAATATGATCATTATACTCAATTAACATTGACATCAATATCCCCCTTTTATCAAATATATAAAAGTATAATTTACCTTGTAACTATACATGATATGTAATACGAGTAATAATATGGGAACGTTTAAAAAAACACAAAAAAAACAACCTAGTAACTAATTGGACTTGAATTGAAATCAAATAAGCGCGGTAGATTTGATCACAGATTAGTACATCTATTAGGTGTGTTTATTTGTACATGTAGCAACAACGAAAAAGATGTAGCAGTACATAGATCATTATGAACAAAACAAAACAAAAAAAACAGAAACATAATCACCCCTCTCTCTATTTGATATCATATAGAAGTGATTTACTGAGAGTGGAGGCAATGGATTAAACAACAGTAATAATGTATTTATCTATCTATATATATATATATATATTATGATTACTTTGATTCAATTGCCAAATTATTTATAATTATATTGATGATAATGGTAATCATATTAACAAAATAGGCAAGTTTTTGATCTCATTCACTCACTTACTCACGCACTCACTCACTCACTTACTCTTACTCTTTCTCTCTTTTTGAATCAGACTCATTTATATATGCATAATATAATAAGGTGAATGTAGGATAGAAATAAATAGGAATCAACTAGTTGATTATAGTTTATTATATAAAAGAGGGAATATGAAAACATGAAGGCAAACGTTAGTGATTATGCAATAACATATTACCTGGTGAATTTATACTTTCGTTAAATTGATGCAACTGTTAAAATTAAGGATGTAATTTTAGAAGGTAGACGTTTAACTTAAGCGAATGACCTCGATTTAGACTGTATTCAACAATTTTGATATGTGTATGCGAAGTGTATTATTGACGGAATCTAGAAAACAGGTCTCGTTTACTGGATGAAATTAAACAAAACTAATCCAAATTAAATCAAAAGGGTTTTGTGGATATTATAGTAATTTCAATGGTTGATATCATGAGTCAATTGAAGCTAGACGATCATGGAAAACCTAGAAACACTGGACAACCGTTTCATCCTATTGTGGGACTCTTCATCAGTGCGCATCCACGATCCTGCCTCACGAGTGGTAAAGCTCTCATGCGCGACACTGATAGGTCCTGGATTCGAATCCAGCTACATCCCTCCAGATGTTGATGTCTTCATAATTCAGTCGATCACCAGGAGAAAGAGAAAGGATGAGAGTATGCAACCTTCTGTGACACCGGTCTTTACCGAGAACGAGTCTGTCAACTGTCCTCCATACACAATTTTGCAGTTTAATTTATCATGGAGATGCCGTATGACATTAACTATCTTCTTAGGCACGCAGTAGTGTCGAAGAAGCCTCCATAATGTTGTCCTATCCACACTATCAAATGCTTTCTCATAGTCAATGAAGTTGATGTAGAGTAATGAATTCCATCCAATTAATTATTCCACAATGATCCTTATTGTCATTCATTTAAACAACAATCATTCACAATTCCAAATTGATCATATGATTACATAATAAATATTCAAATAAGAAAAATACACCTACTTCCAAATTTCTCTCTCTTACATTTATAATGATTTATTCAACTCAATAATATCTGAAAGGATGACTTCAAAAACAAAAAACAAAAAAAACGAGATACCTCAAATGACTTATATACATATTCAATTATTTTGATATCTACCCTGTTAATGTTGTTTTTAAACTATTCACAATTTAAAAAACAAAAACAAAAATAGTGAAAATAACTTTATATAGTTGAGATCATGAGTCAATTGAAGCTAGATCATCATGGAAAACCTGGAAACCCTGGACGACCGTTTCGTCCTATTATGGGACTCCTCAGTGGTAGTGCGCATCCACGATCTTGTCTCGTGAGATCTCAACTAAATAAAAAATTACTAAAATCTCCACAAAACCCCCCCTCTGAAAATAATTTTGCTAGATTTTCTTTTTTTTTTCTTTTTTTGAAACCCCCCTTTATATATGAAAAAATTAATCTTTTTAAATTTTTCTGATATTTTTTTCTCATTATTGTTGTTATTGTTTTAATTGTCTACTTAAAATGGATCGGTCATTTATCACATGCTATGCCATGATCTTTATCCCTTTTAACCTACTCTATTTAACAAAGTATTTTACTACCATTTCATCAATCTCCATTTTCTCCGACTTAATTTAAGTGTTATTATTATTGTTACTATTAATATTATTACTATTATTGTTATTACTACTACTATTATTGCTATTGTTATTACCATTGTTACTAATATTATCATTACTATTATTATTACTACTACTATTATTATTACTACTATTATTACTATCACTACTACTGTTATTATTATTACCACTATTATTACTATCACTACTACTATCATTATTACTACCATTATTATTACTACTATTATCATTACTATTATTATTACTACTACTATTATTATTACTATCACCACTACTATTATTACTATTACTACTACTATCATTATTACTACCATTATTAGTATTACTACTACTATGATTATTACTACTATTATTATTATTACTACTACTATCATTATTATTACCATTACTATTATTATTATTGTTACAAGATGATATTTCTCTGCCTTGTTAATGTTTTTTTCCAATTATGAATAACATATGAGAAATGGATATTGATGGAATGATTACAACAACAAAAATTTAATTAACTATTCATTGTGGATTCAAAATAGGCAATTTACTGAATGAAATAAAGAAAAAATCTCTATTTAGATATTTGGTAAAAAAAAGGAAATGATTGGAGTTGGTTGAAGTTAGACATTAACACCATTGGATGCCGGCCAACTCAGTGGTCTAGAGGTTAAGTGCTCTGGAGCGAGACTGGTAGATCCTGGGTTTGAATCTCGCTCGCGAGGCGGGATCGTGGATGCACACTACCACTGAGGAGTCGCATAATAGGACGAAACGGCTATCCAGTGTTTCCAGGTTTTCCATGGTGGTCTAGCTTCAATTGACTCATGATTTCAACTATGGAAATACTGTAATCTCCACAAAACCCCTTCTGATCAAAAATGAAATCATCAGTTGATGATATAATAAACAATCATTGAAAATTGGGAAATATCAGTTAGCTATTTTGTTTAAGTATGGTAATCCCGAGATGTGAGCATTCATGATCTAAGGTGTTCAGGTAGCGACGGAGATAACATTTAGTCTGCAGATCACTACTGAGTTGATATTAAAGGGTTTACGTTCTGAACTCCAACCAATTCTGTAACCACTATTCATTCTCATAGGTTCTGAACTCTGGTTTATTCATGGATACGCATCAATGTTGAGTCCTATACTAGGACAGAGTAGCTATTCAATATTTTCTGATTTTCAATGATTGTTTAACTGAGGTCATTTCATTTACAAATAATGACCAATATCATGTATATCAAATTCTTAGTGCTGATCAGATTCTATCAATCAAGCTATAATATGGACTCTAGTTTAAGTGACACTCAAGTGTACGGGAATACAGTGGGGACAATCAAATATATTTTTAGTAAAATCTGAGAACCACACAGTAAATTCTTAACTTGCAAAATGTCAACCAATTGTCTCAAACTTTATTGTTCTTTAGTTTCCACACCAATCATTCTTTGTTCTCGTTCTTTTTTCTGTGATCTTCTTAACCTTCTGCCGCCAGGCATTTCACTTTCTATTGATGACATATACTACTTATATCTGTCGACATCAGTAGCACACGCTACGACACGACATCACGTGCACCATGTTGAGATGTAAGCTGGTAACGTCTCTGACTGTGAAATCGCTTGTCTAGGAATCAAATATCATAGTAAGCATCAACTTCCTCAAGATTATAGGAACACTTTACTGACGGGTACCAAACAGAACGGAGCCTATCTCCAGGGTTTTCTGTCAACTGCCTCCAAACACTGCTTTGATCTCATTGCAGGATGAAAAACTACAAAATTAAGCAATCTCTACAACAAATTATATTCAAAGGTTTAACATTTTCTTGTTGATGATGTTTCCCCTTCTTCTGAAGTTATTGTGATTCAACGTCTCAATGACAAAGTTTAATCCTTCGGTGAAAGTCCGCTAAGTGATACAGATAATTTTTATTCATAATGTAACACATTCGTGAGAATTACAGAGGAATGAGTGCTCAATATTATCAATTGCTAACTGCTTCACTCCTGGCTTACATGGCTTCACAGATCACAATTTCAAAGTTGGCATTTAAGAAAATCTGCTCTAGAAACTAGTTACTACTGGGCACATGGTTAATAATGAACTGCGTAATTCGTAGACGTACATCCGACCCGAGATAGTTCTCATTATGAATGAATTTGCCACTGAGTATAGTATTTCTCACAATTAATATCTTGAGTGAGTTTTGCCACGTGACCATGGTCAGTAAACATCATTCATGTCGAGATAAGATGGTGGTTGGAGGTGGTCAACAGGAAACCATGGACCCGGGTTTCGTGCTACTTGGCACTCGTCAGTAAGGTGTACCTGTAATCTTGAGGGAACTGGTGCTCCCTGACAGATTCGATCCCGTGTAACTCAGCTTCACAGTCAGAGACGTTACCACTGAGCTATTCGGGCCGCGACTGACCTCCTGTAGGACTGAGATGTAATCACAATTGATTGATCACTAGATGGTGATCAGTGTCATGCGTGTCAAGTCCTTCTTAGTGCTGATCGAATGCTATCGGTCATGTCAAGATTTTGACGGATTAAACTGATGTCATTGAATAACTGTTGAAGTTTTAAAAAAAACTTAATATTCCCAATAAGAGAATTACATCTACAAGGAAAGTAATAATAATAAGATCATAAAAAAAACTGGATCTTGACCTTATTGATTTTTAATGACCGTTCAAGGTTATTTGTTCCTTTTTTTTCTTTTTTTTTCCATTTCCCATCATCATCATCATCACTTATCTTGGTCATACAGAAGAGAAAAAAATCGAATGTGTCCTTAAATTTAATTGAAATAAATAGTAGTAAGTGATAAAAATAATCAGAAAATTATTGATTATCAATTATCTTCTTTATGAAAGAACTAAATGTTCAGTATAGAAGGTTTAATAGAACATTGGAACACTATTGAATGAGTACCTTTAAGTCATAACTTGTTGACTGTAAAAACTGAGTTGTTTAAGCTCTATTTAGGACCAGTCAACATTATGTGTTATACGAAGAGGATTAAACAAAAGGAACTACAGATATTATTGGTAAGTGCAGTTTAATACATAGAGCATTAGATTCCGGATTTATCGGTTGTAGGTATCTTGCTGAAATCAGTCCCTGGGAGGGTCGTGGGTGCATAATGGTTAGAAATCCCAAATTAGAACAAAAAAGCATATCCTACAATTTAACTTCAGTCCTATGAATGTCAGTTCATAGTGAATACTACCAATGAAAGCAAAAACTGACAATGAAAGTAGATTATTTGAAATAATGCAAGTAAGGTTTATTATCAGAAGGGGTTTAGTGGAGATTTTAGTAATTTTATAGTTGAATTCATGAGTCAGTTGGAGCTAGACCATCATGGAAAACCTGGAAGTACTGGACGACCATTTCGTCCTATTGTGCGCATTCACGATCCCGCCACGTTAGACTCGAACCCAGGACCTATCAGTCTCGCACACGAGCTCTTAACCTCTAGACCACTGGGTCGGCATCCAGCGGTGTAGAATAATGGTCTTAGTTCGTTATTAGTACTGCTCTAATAATAGACCTGTCTTCAGTGAGTCACTATCTCACAATAGACCCGGAGGGGTCGTGGATGCTCACTGGTGAGGAGTTTCACAATAGGACGAAATGGCCGTCCAGTGCTTCCAGGTTTTCCATGATGGTCTAGCCTCAATCGACTCAAGAATTCAACTATAAGGTTTATTAGTTAATACTTATTTTAATATTAAGTGGTTAAAAGTTATCGGCAGAAAATTCCTGAACTTATGGTTCATACTACTCTTTACTCATCAATAAAATGCATACTTGAATTCTTTAGGAAATTGATCCGGTCTGGTAGTTTTCGAACACACTTAACCCAGATTCACAATATGAAGTGTTTACAATGAATTATTTAGGAAGCAACTGGCCTACTGTTGGATCGCGATATCTACATTAATTGATAACACAGTAGTGATCAATATCATGGTTGTCTGGTCATTAATGTTGAGTAACTTCTATAAATTAATTTATGTGCGGCTACTAGTCTAAGTGCGCTCGACATAACGTACACTATAGTTTGACGTTACCATAATATAACTTAAGCAGAATTTGATTAGCACTAAGGTCTATTCAAAAATGAAAATGGATACTACCCAGTGATCAATCAATGTCAGTACATTTTTATGTATACAAATTTTCATATAAACTTAATTTATTCAATAATAGTACTGAGAAATAGCAGTCAGCTCGTTTTGTCTCTTCTGTCTTTCTTTCGATAATCTCAGAATTAATGTTGCTATCACGAATGAACCAATCGACTTACTTACCCTTCATAAAACATGTTTCGCACAAAATTACTCAAGAAAACACCACTTCGGCATAGGGGATCCCGATGATCTAAAAATAATCTACTTATTTAACTATTAGTAATGAGCTATGCTTTTTTGTAAAATAGAAATTTAAGTAAGGTAAAACTTTTAGTATTATTTTCCCAAGATATGCATTCAGTTATTCGATCAATCATTCCACTTTAGGATGTCTACTTACTTAGGGCTTGGCCTCATTAACTGTAATGAATGTAAGGTAAGTTGTGTTCGTCCTAAATTAGTATAAGTTAGAAGGCATTGGATAGCTATTGTAACCTAATATGAGACGCAGACAATCCAGCCAGGAACAAAAAGTTTAATTCGGTCAGTAATTAACTTTTAAACGAATCATTCTTAGTCCAATGGTTCACATTTTCAAGTCCATATAATTCGTGATACATAGCAAAGATCAAACATAATGCTCTTGGTTACGAATGTTTCATTTCTTTTATGGATAAACTAAAGTTCAATTAATTATGACTTTCTATTAGACGTTTTGGGAGTTCATCCAGAAGTAATTCACTAGTTAAGATATGATTATGACTTTTTAATGGTCGGATACTCTGGTAATTATTCTAGTTATTGAGTAGGCATTTTTTACAGACTGACATCAGTTAATATAATCCGCTACATGAATTGAGTAGCTCATCATTTGATCAGTATTCTGTTCAAGTATTTTAACATTCAAATTGTTACACAATACGTAAGAATAATAATAACATTCCTAATGTATATCTACATATCACTGTTAATAAAGTTAAATGATGACTAGAAGTGGAATTTAGGACGCACGTTTTGTTTTATTTATGATTTATCGGCTGGATGCCCCTACATTACAGTGTAGTTGATATCTATACTGAAATCAGAAATTCAGTATCCATCGTGACTGTTTCCAATGTGTTATTCCCTGAGCTACTGAGTCCATATGGTCACCATTTTGTGTAACAGCTATGGATTTTATTAACAACAGTTTACATTTTTTCCACTGTCAAATACAGCTACGTATAGCTGAATCCCAAATAGGAAGACATGTATGTCTGAATCTTGCTGTTAGACACTAACTTCACTATGAACTTGTGACCACAAAGAGTATCTATTCCCACAAGATCATAGATACGAATAGTTGGCAACTATCAACTAGAGTAAAACCCTAAGTGTAGGGTTCGGTGCCTATTAAATTAATTTACATCATGACCCGATAAATGCTAGACCACCATTAAAGACCTGAAAGCACTGAACGGCCGTTCCATGCTAGTAAGGGACTTATCAGTAGTGCACATCCACTATCCGGTACGCGAAACTCGAACCCAGGACCTTCAGTCTCACGTGAATGCCTAACCTCTAAACCACTGAATCGAGACCCCACGGCACAATATTGTTGATTGGTTGAAGCTAGACATAAAAGCGGTTGAATCCCAGCTCGATGACCTGGAGGTTAAGCGTTTGCGAGAGACTAAAGGTTCTGCTTTTGAGTCTCGAGTGCGGGATCGCGGTTACGCACTGATGAGGAGTCCCATGGTGGGACAAAACACCCGTCCAATGTTTCGAGATTTGCAATGGTGGTCTAACACTGATCGATTCATGATCTCAATTAAAATTAGGAAATTACCAATTATGGATAAGCGCCACATTGAAAACAGTAGCAACTATAACAAATAAGTTGTAGCCTACGAAAATTCCATTAGTTTTATAAACTGAAATCGTTAAAATTTACTCAAAATCATAAAGAATTTATCTTAAAGTTTGATATGTCCTGCACCTCAAATATTTGACAGACTGATTTCATATCCTCATTCTAGACTCCTACAAGTATTTATAAACAGTTGTCTACGCAAAATACTCAACATCCATTGGTCGGATACTATCAGCAACAGCATTTTATGAGAGAGGACAAACCAGATTCCAGCTGAAGAGGAAATTAGGAAAAGACGTTGGAAGTGGATAGGACATACATTAAGGAAATCACCAATGTGCATTACAAGGCAATCCCTAACTTGGAATCTGGAAGGAAAGAGGAAAAGAGGAAAGCCAAAGAACACAATACGCAGGGAAATAGAAGCAAATATGAAAAGGATGAATAACAACTGGAAAGGAAGGCTCAGGACAGAGTTGGATGGAGAATGCTGGTGAGCGGCCTATGCTCCTCGACAAAGGGCAACAGGCGTAAGTAAGTAAGTAAGTAAGTAAAACTCCTACCATCCTAAACGCATAAACTACGAGTGGAAATGGAAAGTAGAATGACGAAAGATGCTCTACTTCTAAGGTTAGTTTGACTGCAGAAAGCATTTATTTATATGGTTATAAGTGACTTAAGATTCCTATAGACTTACCTAAAAGATATTAATATTAATAATCATTTTGACATGATCAGATTGGTGAAGGTTGACAACTCGTTGACCTCAAGAATTCATATAGAACTCTATCGAAACGCTAATTGCTTGATATTAATTTCTAGAATTCATTCCCAATCTCAAAGAATTTTTCGGATAGTTACAGACATCTCATGATATCATCATTTGGATATCATTACAAAAATGAAAAGTCAATAGCTTATTGAATGATTTATACAAAAATTACTACTAACCAATCTCTGTGCTATCCAACTGAAATCAATCGATTTTAACAGTAAAGATTATTGATTTTTTTGGAATATCTGTTTTACTATTGTTACCTTAATTAACTGTTTCTTTTCCTTTTTATTTTTGTCACCAACCATGTATCTTCTTAAATTCACTTAGTATTGTTTGGTTGAATCGTCCCAAACAATACTAAGTGAATTTAAACTTCACCCCATTGCACAAGCAAGCAGCTATCAGGACTCAGTGGACGAGTGGATAACGCGATGGCGTTTGAAGTGAAAGGTACTGGGTTCGAGTCCCAGAGTAAACATCAGCTGACGAGTCCACAATATGACGAAATGCGCGTCAAACTGGATTCCACTGCTAGCCACTATCCATTTTTGCTTACCATGTATCTTCTTGCACTAAAATTGACTATCATGCCCTTCCTCATTATTTTATTGGAACATTTAAAATAAACACACTACTATCACTATTGTTTTTTTGAATTTTATTGAATAACAGTATTTTGGATAACCACCCTCACCCCCCCCAAAAAAAAAAACAATAACAGCGGATTGGGAAATGATCGGATTTCTTCGAAAATAATAGGCCTATTATTTGTTTATTTTTCAAATTTTGATTTATTCAATGGGTCTGGGTAATGAATGGATAAGAAATTAGTAACTAGTGTTTATTTGAAATTCGAAGAGAAAACCTTCCACCCTTGTCTTCCTCGAGATTATTTTTCCGAAATGTAATTGTTCATTAAACAATCAGTTAATTAGCTAATGGCTAGTTGGAGTTAATCACTTATTCAGTTGAAGGTGGGTTGGGGGAAATAACCCGAAACATTTATGTGATCAATAACTAAGTTCTGGTACTTTTTTCCTACTATCGTTTTGGTCAAATAGTTTCATCACAATTGACGTAAAATATTTTGTTATTTGCGTAATATCTATAATGTTAGCAAATGATTTTTATTGAAGAAGTTTAATTTTTGTGGATATTAGTGTAATTTATGATTGACCTTACTAATAGAGCTGGAGGTCCTGGGTTCTGTCCCTTAAAGGGTCAAATATGTACACCACTGAGGAGTTCCACATTAAGATGAAAAACATCTGTTCGGTGGCTTGATTTTCAGTATTACTGTATCTGAGGTCACTCTGTGACGAATACTGCCACGTACAAATGAGTTATTGGTCTTATGCTTTTCCGTTTCCATAATAAGAAAATACAATTTTTGAATGTTGAATAAACTTAGTTACAAAGGTATACTGAACAAGGATCGAATATTTTCAGTCCAAGTTTCTTAGAGAGAGGTATAGATCTTTTGAAGTGTATCAATCTATTATAATTATTCACTATTTGGAACTTTAGACTTATTTATTGATTATTAACCTTTATCAAAGTGTTTTTTCGAAGTCCAAAAAACGATTAAACATTTCTACTCAGTTCGAATGAAAACTAATGACAGAGAATTAATAGTCATATAGAGATGTTACTAGTTGCTTATCTTAGTTATGAAAAATTTCTAGAAAACAAATGGATTATTGATTGTGTTCAAGTCAGTCAGCTACAACCTAGGACCAGGCACATATATGTATCGGTTCAAGTTGCCATACCTCATTAGCACAACAAGATGAACACCGAATTCATAGAAGTAGTTAATTTATTGGTGGTAATATAGAAAAGAAAGATTGTATAGCTTGTGTTTAAGAACTCTCATTTTAATACATCATTATGCCTATTAATCGCACAACCTATTCAGGTGTGTTTCTGAAAAGTGTAAGACCTTTCACTGTAAAGGCTACAGAAGGCCTAATCGGAGATATCGTGGTTGCTGGCAATATGCAGCAAGAAGAATGTACATTATCCAGATGTCGATTGACTGGGCTGCTAACTTCTAACTGGCGATCACTCAATATTTATCATCAGGAAGGACGAAGAAGTAAAAAACGTAAACTTGTTGAAGTACTTTGTGCTGAGAATTCTATATTGTACCAAAAATATAATATTGAATGAAGCTAATAATAATAATAATAATAATAATAATAATAATAATTGTCTTGAACCAGTGAACACCAGAAAAAACAGTTTTAACCATTTACATTCAGTGTAAAAAAGGTGACGATCAATAGTATCAAGTATCAATAACAATAAATCAGTGTTCATTTTGTAGACGTTACCAAAAATCAGGAAACGTAACCATAAAGATACAATTAGGATTATGAGATATTTGATGAGTGATGGGTGTAAAGCTTTAATGGTTAAAAAGTTTAACTTTCAGCCACAAAGGGACACTCTCGGATCTTGCTCCATTTATTTTGGCTTAGTCGACTTAGTAGTATCATTAGTTCCTTCACACACTCATATAGTGTTATCTGAAACCATTTACAGTAAATAGTATCTAGTAAATGAATTAAACAACCTTATCATCTTTTAGTGAATATGTAACATGAATTCGACTAATACATGTTAGCAAATAGTCAAATCATAAAGAGTCAATCAAATTCGACTTCTGTAACTAGAACAAAAACGTCCTTCCTGACACTCAATCTGCATATAGCAGATCAAAATGATTAAATATGATCACTGTATAAATTATTATATACGCTAATAATTGATCAGTCAATTATCAGATATGTAGTAATCGATACAATAAGGAATAGTAAACTCGAAGCATAACTAATTGTCGAAATAAATAAATTCATTGGATAAACATAGTAACTTAGATTGAATTGATGAATAGGAGGGGTATGTTCAATGTCTATTCTAGTTGGCTTCAAACTCCTTTGATATTCTATCAAATGAAAATGTTATTCGAAAACAAAGTACTCATAAAATGAATGTAACTAAATGAACTTAATAAGTAATAACAAGAGTAACAAGGTGTACTTTCGTAAAAATCAACTGACAACTCCTTAAACAAATTTCAAAACTGCCAATGACGCTATCAACCAACGTGGTTTAAATAATAACTAAACATACTGAACCGCCCTTGTCCAAATTATGACATCATAACAATAACATAATGGTAGAATGGGAAATAGCTACAGTTAGGGGGATTTAGACATGAGATCAATCCATAGACTAATTGACTATGGAGCTTGAATCATGCCTATAGGTTGAGTTCAATGTGATATGTATAATTAATGTTTAGAGAGGTTGATTCCCAAACAGTAAAGTTAACCATAATGGTACGGTTCGATTCATTTTCTTAACTATTTTCATTTCCAAATCTTATTTATTCCTTCGTTGCATTGAATGTTATTTCCTCAATGTTGCTTCTTATCCTATTGATGCTCGCTCATACTGCACTGATAATGTGATGTAATAAGTTGAAATGATAGATATTCAAGCTGATTTACAGTTCATTTAAATGTTAAAGTTTGAATCCATCTCATTGAACCAAATAATTTGTACCATACGATCAATTGTCGATTTGAAAAAAACAATGAATTCATTGAAACCAGGTAAAGTTCTAATTATTGAGTACTAGTAACAGTAGTATTGTGATTTTCGATAGATTATGGTGTTGATAGCAAAAGCATGAAGGTATTGGCATCGACCAAATAACTTATTTTACAAGCCTCGCCATTCTTAATTGAGTGATATGAAAAAAATATCTCGGCATTGCTCTCGCCAACTTCCGTTATCTGTAACATTGACAAAATGTCTGTCTGATAATCAAACGACGAGTATTCTGTGCAATAGTTTGTTCTGTTCTACTTCATAACTATGAAATTCAGTCTTTAGAAATGATAGATATTCGTTTGTCTGCAGTATATGATCATAGGTGTTTTCAATTCATTGTTAACATATGTTGAGACGACTGAGTGAACAGTGCTGAGGTTAGATGCAGAGTACTGTATATGAATGAGTAATTGGTTGAGAAGCTAGGGAATCTTTGTCGACTGAGGTTGTTTCCGATTGCTATTCACTATTTTTATGTTTGCTTCCGAATCCCTATTCAATTAGTTCTTTGGTCGTCATCTTTTTCTTAACCCTTCAGGATTCCAAGTTAGCCCTCACCTCGTGATGCAGTTTGTTGATTTCCGAAATGTATATCCTATCCATTTTCAGAGTCTTTTCCTAATTTCCTCTTCAGCTAGAAGCTGATTTGTTCTCTCCGACAGCAGATTGATGCTGATGGTTACCAGCCACAGACATAGAGTATCTTGTGCAGACAACTGTTTACCTGTACTTCTTGATGATGGTTGTAGTATTTCTCCACGTTTCAGCTCCATATAGCAGAACTGTCTTGACATTCACATTAAATAATCTCACTTTCATGTTGGTTGAAAGTTGTTTTGAATTGCATATATATTTTTTAGCTGTAGGAATTCTGTCCTTGTTTTATCAATATTGTCCTTTACATCTGAAACAAATCCTCCTTGCTCTTGTTGAAAGCTTACATCCAAATTGGCAAAATCTTGAATAAACAAAACTAACAAATATATTTACTGTAAGCAAAGATGGATAGTGGCTAGCAGTGGACTCGTTAGCTGAACTCAGTAGCTAAGTGGATAACGTGATGGCATTTGAAGCGAAAGGTACTGGGTTCGAGTCCCAGAGTGAACATCAACAAGTCTGAGATGCAGGTACATCCAGCTGATGAGTCCCAAATAGAACGAAACACGAGTCAAACTGAATTCCACTACTAGCCACTATCCATCTTTGCTTATAATGCTTGTGAATTAAGGCTATATCGAGGCAATACGCATAGTATGTACATATGCCAATTAGAGACTGACCAGTTGCAGTCCTAAAACATTAATGGGAACATTCAACCAAAACAATACTACCTCTAAATCCATACATAATAGAGACAGAAAAAACATTGTACATATATAAATTAACTTCATACTGAAATATTTTGTCGCATAAAACAACAATGAACAAAGTAATCTATAATGGGAACAACTAGGTACATTTTGAAATTATTTGAGGTATTTTTTAGGTACAACACACACACTCACACACTCACATGTACATACATACATATATGTCATGGATATATTGAATGAATATACACATACACTTATACATTAACATGATCATAAGGATATATATATATATATCCTATTACATAATATACTTGTTGTATTGTCTATATTTTTTCTTAGAAAATTGGCTATTAACATATACAAATGATAATTTCCGATAGTTAAATAGATACTACTACTACTACTAATAGTAATAATAATAATACTGCTACTACCACTGCTACTACTACTACTCCTATTACTACTACTGCTGCTACTACTACTACTACTCTTATTTCTACTACTGCTACTACTACTACTACTACTCTTATTTCTACTACTGCTACTACTACTACTACTACTCTTATTTCTACTACTGCTACTACTACTACTACTACTACTACTATTACTACTAATATTACTACTACTACTACTGATAATAATAATGATAGTAATGGTAATAATAATAATAAGGGTAATCATATGTCTGTAGATCATTCATATCCCAAAAATAAATAAATAATAATTAAATTATCAATAATAATTTTAATAATTAATTCAATTAAATTGATTGATTGAATGAATGAATGGGATAGATTACATAGAGACAGAAAAGGAAAAATAGAAATTATAAATCCTAAAAAAGTACAAATAGAAATTATTTATTTTTTTGAATAACATTCTATATTTGATATTGGATAGATATTCATATATGTTGTTCAATGAATATGGATACAAATTTTTTTAAAATTTGAACTAGATGTAGGACAATTTTCATTTATGAGATAGTAACTCATTGAAGATAATGATGGATAGTTGATCAATTTTGTGGATTGTTTGAAGTTAGACATTAACATGTTTGCATGCCAGTTAGCTCAGTAGTCTAAAGGTTAAGTGCTCGTGCACGAGACTGATAAGTCTTAGGTTCGAATCTCGCGAGTGCGGGATCGTGGATGCGCACTGCTGAGGAATTACACGATGGGACGAAACAGGTGTCTAGTGCTTCCAGCTTTTCCATGATAGTCTAGCTTTAATTTATTCATGATTTCAACTATAAAATTATTGAAATCTCCACAAACCCCTTCTGATAATAATCATATGCTCACTAGTGACTGGCTTCAATAGATATTTCCTGGAATTCTAGTGGGAAGCAGTGACCAGTGGAGTACAACCAGGTCTGTTGTGAGATATCAACTCACTGAAGATAATGGTGGATGGTTGATCAATTTCGTGGATTGGTTGAAGTTAGATATTAACATCGTTAGATGCCGGTTAGGTCAGTGGTCTAGAGGTTAAAAGCTCGTGCGCGAGACTGATAGGTCTTGGGTTGGAATCTCGCGAGGGGGAATAGTGGATGCGCACTACCACTGAGAAGTTCCATAATAGAACGAAACGGTCATCCAGTGCTACCAGGTTTTCCACGATAGTCTAGCTTCAATGGATTCATGATTTCAACTATAAAATTACTAAAATCTCCACAAACCCCCTTCTGACAACATAATAATGTTCACTAAATCAACTATCCAATTACCGAACATGGTAAAACTATATGATCGTGAACTGATGTTGGTTATAAAAAAAGGGTTGGTAGCTGTGGTTGGCAGACAAGAGGAGAAATGATGGGCAACTAGGATATAACAACAAGTAGTAAAATGATAATGTTTTCATCATCTCATCATTAAACGAAAGACAAGTACAGAAAAATTTGAGCACACTTGATAAATAATTACCAGTTGTAAAATCATCTATATATCTGTCATTTTTGGTTGACTTGTAAGTGTCTGGTTTAGGATATATGGTTCTCATTCTGTTATTCATTGTATTCTGTTTCGGTTGGAAGCCCCCAAATGCTCTGGTACGGCTGAGAGTGGGGAAAGTTCACTCTCCCTCTCAAAATGCTCTCACAAGGACACGCGCATTTAGCCTCAGACAGAGAAGTCCTACTCACTGCCTTCTCGTGGCAGGGGTGTTGTTTACAAAATTGAGAGGACGAAAAGCGAATGTCCAGCGCTTTAACCGGGTTGGTGGACACGGAAAGTCCACCTAGGGGAGTTGGAAAACTGTGATTTCAAACCAATGGTGCACATGGGCTCCAGTATCATGAGGGAACAAATGGCGTATGAATTAATCGTTGGTCACAGGTTACCATGGGACTGAATCTCCTTACAATACTCCACTGCCTTGTGGATCAGATGTTTAGGTAAAAGGTTCGGGGTGTGGTCCCCTAAGAAAACCACCTGTTTCGGTTTGGGCACCTGTGTAGTTTCACAGCCCTCACACAAATCAAGTGAGATTTGTACGGCGCAAACATATCTGGTTCCCCTTTGTACCAATATTTATATGTTAAAATAAATAAATAAAAATAGTTTCATCCAGTCACTAAAAAATTTTGATATTCGTCAAGAGATCTATTATTGATTAAAACAGTTTGTGTAGTGCAATTTGAAATCACATGACTATACTTTAAAGGTATGACACACCAAAACTGATCATCGACATTTCGATATATAAACACAGGAGAAAGAATAACTCGATATATTCTAATTGAGAGGATTATGCTTACTTATAATTACCACTAAATGTGCCAAGTTAATCTGTTTTGATGACGTTGTATTGTCACGATCAATTAAGTGGTGAGAGACAGAACAAGTGGAATAGGAGATGAAAATATATGTGAAAATATAGAAAACAACTTAAGACAACCAACCACAAACAGGGTCGTTGTAAGATATCTTTAAAAGATCATTTTTGTGTCATCTATGATGTTGTTTAAGAAGACAATTGGAGCTATTCAATCAAAAGCGTGCAGCTTAAAAACAGTATTTAACTAAATGTCAATTTTGTAAACATTTAAATGACTACCTGACTGTTAAGAAATCTCTTGATGGAGGCGTTTTCTCATCGATAACACCTTTAAACCAAGTTGACTTGATAAGGGTGAGGATAACCATGTATTTCCATTTGTGTGATATCTACCATTCTCAAGCATTTTTCCGTTCATTTAATGTGTCAGTGTTATATTGTAAGAGTGTAATTTTCATTGGGGACTTCATCTTAGTCAGTTAAGGCTATCTACATGTCTTTTATGAACATGTTACTGAGGTGTCTAGCGAGTTTTCGGATGAGGAAAGCAAATTAAGTGAAATTTAGAGCTTAAAAAACATCCTCCATGAAAATCATGCCCTTATATCCAATACTCACCTATCCAATGGACGAGAAAATATTAGTTATTGAACACACTGAACATTCAAAGAAAGGCGCGTTACAAATTCATATCCTGTCTCGAGAATAGTGTAAGGACTAGGTTAATACAATGTGATTAATCTTCAGCCATTGCTTAGCCAATCGGAAACAGCTTTGTAAATGGGAAAGAAACCAGTGATATTACAAAGTGTAGACAGATTTTACGTAATTAATCGACTCATTAGTCTTCTACGGGTTACACAGTCTGTAAATCGAAAAAAATGGCGTATGAACCGTTCTTATGGATATAGATTACCTAAGATTTTAAACGCTTTTATTCAACGATGCAAACAAATTTTTACGAGTCCCAACATTGTTCGTGGCCAGTGTTAACGACTTAAGATTAGGATTTCGAGGTAAGGTTGATTTGTGTGTTATATATGAAATCTGCATAGAAAGAACTGAGCATCAGACACGTCTAACACTATCACCTTTATTCTATAGGGGTAAACAATAATTTTCCCTCATAACTTTAAAGGTTAGAAATGCTATACAATGGTATTTACACGTCATTTTAGTTGGCTCGCGTCATTTTTACCAAGTGTTTCAATAAAAACACTATGACAACTCAGCATGCGAACTCAATTATCTGTATGAAATTTCAAATAAAACCATTCAACAGAATAGAAATCAAAGGAAGTTACTACTCTGAATATAGTTAAATTCACTTAGTATTGTTTGTTTGAATCTTCCCATTGATGTTTAGGATTGCAACTGGTCAGTCTCTAATTGGCATATGTGCATACTGTGCGCATTACTTCGATATAGCCTTAATTCATAAGCATTGTAAGCAAAAATGGATATTGGTTAACAGTGGAATCGAGTTTGACTCGTGTTTCGTCCTATTTGGGACTCGTCAGCTGGATGGAAGCGAAAGGTACTGGGTCCGAATCCCAGAGTGAACATCAACTCTGAAATTCAGACACAGCTGATGAGTCCCAAGTAGGATGAAATACGCTTCCTGGATTCTACTACTAGCTACTATCCATCTTTGCTTACATGAATATAGTTGTCGATTGAAATACTTAAATACTAATTATTTGGTCGAACAGGTTGAACAAATAATAGTACCATCAATCCATACACAAAAAGTGTAACTTCGAGCCAAGTACATAAACCAGTATTATTTAAATGAGTTATATTTGACAAATTATTTATTTTAGACAAAAGTTACTTTAAATTCAACATCAAATTATGTAAACACAGATCAGTTTGTAAAGATGGATGATACTAGGTGACTACTTACACAATGTAATCACTAGATCGAATAAAGCAATCAATTTTCAATATCCTTTATAGTTTATTTTTTATCTTTCACCACCAACACGTATTTATGAATCTGGTTGTACTAAGAATTTTAACTGTCTGTTGACTACTGTATATTCATTGACTCAAAATTGGAGTCAGTTGTACAGAAAACTAAGAGCCAAGATATTGTATCACTCTAAGAAGTCATTAACTTAAACTGAGCCGTATCAGTAAACCCCAACTATCCGGTTGAGGTTCACATGACTCTCCATCTTTAGACTGAATAGCTCAGAACTGTTCAGAATAGTACAGATACATTCAGTCTTTGTTTTCCCCTAAAATATACAGTTCTAATATTCCTTCATACATACTTTTTCATTCCTTCTTTCTGAACCATATTTTCAGTGATTAGTCTTTCTTGCTACTAATGCTGGTCGGCGGCCTATGCTCCATTGGGAGTAACAGGCGTAAGTAATACTGCTTTGATATGACGTCTTAGAGTAACACACGTTTACCGATGATGATGCTAACTGAATGATAGAGAATAAATTTTGAAATAATATCATCAACATATTTTATAACTTCCTTTTTCATGAGTTTGAGAAAAATGCTTATCAATTTACAGATGTTCATTGGTTAAGTTAAAATACTTCATGCCAACTAGAGGGATATTTAAAAAAAAGCCCCTGTTGAGAATTAACTAATAATTAATGCTAGATGGTTTCAGATAATCATAAAGATACTCTTGAGTCGTACTTTTTGAAACTTGATCGATAGAATTCGATAAATACTAGAGGATTAAGCAAATATAACATTGGTTTGTCGACTATGACTGATGATCAGTATTGAAACACCCATTAAAAGAGCTTCTATGTTATCAGAGTTTAATCACATGTATTCATGGACATGTTAAGTGATTGGAGGTAGTCCGAAGGAAACACTGGACCTAGATTTCATGCTAGTTTGGACTCATCAGGAATGTTTACCTACAACAATGAACGAATTGATGGGCCCTGTAGAATTAGAACTTGCATCATTCAGTCCCAAGGTCTAAGGAGTATTCAACCTCCTTCAACACCTGACATGTCAACTTAGTGCACGCAATGTTAGGACTAGTAACTACGTTACACCTTGATCGACAGGATACAATCAGCACTATATGACTACTGAGTGTAAGTTATAAATATTAATACCAACGAGAAAATATAAACATCTATACATAATGATAATTTAGTCATCAGCAGTTCATTGTCGGCTACATTATTAAGCGATCCATCTACATTTGACGATGCTGAAATTTTATGAAGCTTGTATCTCAATCAGTGACATTTAGACAAACAGCTAAAACAGTTGGATTATTCAAGTATGCAATGTGACAGTGTGTACATATATTTGGTCGGACCGAATGGATTGATAAAATAATAGGAAAACGAACCACAACACTAAATGAACTATCTAATTGAATTCTGTAGAATATGTAGCACTATGTAACAAAATGTAAAGTGAAGAAACTTCTAATTAATGGCCAAAACAGATGAAAATTTCGATAATCAATAAAGTTCAGCTGACGAGTCCCAAATAGGACGAAACACGCTTCCTGGATTCCACTGCTAGCCACTATCCATCTCTGCTTACCATGCTTGTGAATTTAGGCTATATCGAGGCAATACGTACAGTATGCACATATGCCAATTAGAGACTGACCAGTTGCAGTCCTAAAAACATCAATGGGGAGATCCAAACAAACAATACTAAGTAAATGAAGTTCATTCCTGTCATTCAATTCAAAATCATCATCAACATCTGTTAGCAAAGTATCTTCTATTGCCTTGATATTACAGACGGACATAAATAGTCATTAAGAGACTAAAATCTAAGTAAAAGTAGGATTATTTTAATTAAGAAAAATGGGATCTGTTAGACAATTAGTTCCCAGACGTAGCGGTTACTTCTATAAGATGCTTTACCTTGCCTCTTTTGATTACTCAACCGCGTAAAACTGACCAGAATATACTTTTTCCTAAGTCTTTGTTATATCATTCAGGTTATTTGGAGAGCAGTAAAACTAAAAGCGATAAGTCTCGATTTTTATTACTTTAGAGTATGGTAGCAGTAATACATTTCCGACATACAACCAGAATCCTTAGAGAATTAGCATTTTCATGAAAGAGGGGGAATTTTAAAAATCTTATTTCTAAAAACAATATACCTCACTTTAGCCCCTGGGATTATCGGTTTGAAAATTTTAAAGCTAACATATTAAAAATCACTCCTTGGACTAACTATATGTCACCAAACTTGAACAGGAAACATTGAATCTAAGTCCCGTGCTATACAATAACATTTCCGTAATTTTTCATAGTTGAAAGCGTGAGTCAATTGAAGCTAGACCACCATGGAAAACCTGGAAACACTGGATGGCTTCAATTGACTTACTCTTTCAACTATGAAAAATACTAAATCTCCACAAAACCCCTTCTGATAATTTCCGTAATTTCTATTTGAAACAATAAGAGAAGTAATGCTCACTACCGATTTAAAACTATCGTCATCTTGTTTCATATTAAACAGAGTACGGGTTAAAACTAATATTCTATATCTTCACAGAACAACAAATCTGTAGATTTTATCAGCTTCAAATATATACAAATCATTGGGATTTATTAGCATTTTTAGTGAAACCTCATATGATTGTGTTACGTCCTTGAATCTTTCTACCCACTTTGTGCCGAGTATGACCTGTGTAATGTAGATTAAGACCTTGACCCGGTAGGCTGACTGGCTTAACCTTTGAGGCTAATATGCGTGAGTTCGAAGTGGGGGTAGAGAGACGAAAACTATTCTATCCCTGATTGGCTGGCAAGCACGAGAGAGAGAGACAGAAGACAAAGACAGCTGGAACGCTAATCACTTTATTCCAACCCCGATCTAGCACTCGAATTCCCAATTCAGATTAGGGTGAAAGGTTACATGAATAAATAGATGAATAGGCTGACCACAACGTAAAATAATTAGGAAAATACAATTATGTCCAAAACTGGGGGATTATAGTAGAAAATAGGGTACAAAAGATTACGTCTAAATGACAATAGCTTTACAACAGAAAATGCTATGGCAATGAATTATACATCAAACGAAAGCTTATGATCTGTAGAATAGGCTAGGGGCAAAAGTAAATGTTACAGTTTTACAAGCTTTGAATTAAATGAATTAACGTCCCCAAAAATAGCTTCCGTAATTTGTTAAGGCTTCTTGTTTTGCGGTTCACATCAGATTGATAACATGAACAATTTTATAATTGAATTCATGAGTCAATCAAAGCTAGACCATCATGAAAGATCTGGAAGAACTGGACGGCCATCTCATTCTGTTGTGGGACTCCTCAGCAGTGCGTATCCATGATCCCGCCCCTCAGGATTCCAACCCAGGACCTATTGTGGATGAGCACTGATGAGGAGTCCTACAATAGGACGAAGTTGCCGTCCAATGCTTCTAGGTCTTTCATTATAGTCTAGATTCAATTGACTCATGAATTCAACCATAGAATTACTAAAATCTCCACAAAGCATCTTTCTGACAAGATGGACAATTGTTAATTAGACTTCATCCAATAACAAAAAAAGGGGATTAAATCTTATTTTTACTTTAAAAACACATTAATTATTCCATGAATAAGTCAAATTCTGTTTCCTTAGTTATATATTTTTAGATAAAACTACAAGTATGATTCAATCTGTTTTAGTATTTACATTGTGAATGGTAACAACCAACTAGAGATTTAGTCAGATTTTTCTCACTTGTATTGTATTAATAAAGGTAGAAAAATAAATGAAGAGAGTTTATGTAAAATAGAAGAAAAAGTTCATTTTTGTATTGGTTGTTTGAGTCTCCTTCCCATGGATTTTTAAGACTGCAATTGATCGATCTCATATTGACATTTATTCACGAAGTGGATAACGCGATGATGTTTGAAACGAGTGATACTAAGCTCGAGTCCCAGAGTAAACATAAACTCTAGGATGAAGGTACATCCAACTGACAAGTCACAAATAGGACGAAATGCAAGTCCTAGATTCCACTACCATATATGTGTATAGTTTTTTCATTGAGATGATTTGATTGATAACTGTGCTCTATTCCAAATACATTTTATTAGATATATATTTTGATATTGCCCTAATTGTAAACTCTCATTTATCTTATCAGTGTTGATTTATATCTTGACGTCTATTAATTGTCCCGTGTGTTACTTATCTTTGGATGACAAATGACTTAGGTTATTTACAGTTTATGATTTCTTTTCATTTCTTATGCGTTGTAGTCTAGTTACTGACGTAGATTATATTTGAGGGAGTTTTAAAATTGCGAGAATAGAAGATGAATCGACTTTCTCTTCTCATTTTCTGACTGAGTATTAGATTTAAAAGAATCTGTATGAATCAATAAACACTAAGACACTCGACCGCCGTTGATGCTCATCGGTGCTATTGATTAAGGGTAGGTCATTATTGTTGTACAGTGAACTTATAGTTAACGGATTCAATAATTGAGTAATCTAATTAAATGAGTATAAAGAAGTTGGATTCATAAACGATTTCCAAATTATTACACCACTGCATAGTAATATTATACTCAGTTAACTGTAAGATTTGAAAATTGTGAGATTGATTTTATACTCTATCCATAAATTTATTTATTTAAACACATAAATATTGGTACAAAGGGGAACCAGATGTATATGCGCCACACAAGTCTCATCTGATTTGTATGAGGGCTGTGATACTGCTGAAGTGCCCAAACTGAAGCACGTGGTTTCCTTAGGGAGCCACACCCGAAGCCTTTGACCACAAGTTCTGATCCACAAGGCAGTGGAGCATAGTGAGGAGACGCAGTCTCATGGTAGCCGTTGACCAACGATTGATTCATACGCCATTTGTTTCCACAGGATACTAGAGCCCATGTGCACCATTGGTTTGGAATCAGGGTTTTTCATCTCCCTTAGGTGGACTTTCCACGTACACCAACCCGGTTAAAGCACCGGACATTCGCTTTTCATCCTCTCAATTTCTTAAACAACACTTGTGGCTTTAGAAAGCAGTTAATTGGACTTCTCTGACAGAGGCTATATATGCCTGGTCATGCGAGAGCATTTGGAGAGGGAGAGTGGACTCTCCCCACTCTCGGCCGTACCAGGACATTTGGGGGCATACGTTGTACATTATATATTCTGAAGAGTTCAAAACCGTTAATATCTATCCTCGTATAGTTATTTTTCTCTAACTATAACTGATTCATGATGAAAACTATTTTTAAGACCATATAAAATCGTTCCGCAAACATATCATTGAACATATACATTTAATTCTTCGTTAATCTCAGTAGTATATATATACTGATGATAATAGAATTGTTGACTACAGTTTAAACAACTATCTAGTTGAACAAGTCATTCAACACTCGTTTTATATTGATTTGATCAATCTATGTTTCCATATTCAAATCAACATTGAACTATAAATTACAACAGTATACAGACTTCACTTAGTATTATTTGTTTGAATCTTCCCATTGATGTTTAGGACTGAAATTGATCAGTTTCTTATTGAAATATGTGCATACTTTACGTATTACCTCGATATAGCTTTAATTCACAAGCATTATAAGCAAAAATGGATAGTGGCTAGCACAGTAGCTAAGTGGATAATGTTATGGCATTTGAAGCGAGAGGTACTGGGTTCGAGTCCCAGAGTGAACATCAACTCTAAGATGCAGGTAAATCCAGTCGACGAGTCCCAAATAGGATGAAACGCGCGTCAAACTAGATTCCACTGCTAGCCACTATCCATTTTTGCTTAGTATACAGACTATTTTACACGATTATAAAATTTACAAACAAGATATACATGTTATATCCATATTCATCTTTCCTTGTTAAACATTTCAGGGTTAACTTAAAACAAAGCAAAAAAAAAAGGAGAAAAGCAGTACATTATGTGTACATCAACAATATTGGTATATACTAGTTTTATTCATTCATGTACTATTCAATCAGATAGGAAACATACATATATATCCCCTTATCTCTCTCTTTTTTTTAATAAGATCAACCAATTTCATGCAGCTTTCACTTAGATATTCATCTATTAAATCTTAATTATTATCATTGTTTAACATGTGATGAATAAAAGGAATTTATGATGATTTTAAAATCATTTGTATATTTTCTTTTGTCTCTAAGATTGAATATAATCAATAATTGGTAAATATAAACGATTAAGAATATGACATAATATGAATAAGTTAGTAACTATTTAGATTTAGTAACTAAGACTGATATAAAATATTAATGTTTAATATGATAAATAATGAATATAACAAGTGACAAGTACAATTTACATATAATTTGTTAGTGGTTAGTTGTTATAACTTGTGGCCGAGTGGATGCCCTGTTAACGTATGAACGTGATAAAACTGCCAATTAGAGAGCAGAGAATTATCGATTGGAATTATAACACATGAAAACCGTACGAGCAGTTTAAAGTACTTATCGGTTTTGATTTTGTCTAGCCCAGTCAGTAAAGTCCAGAACATCAATAACAGCCTCTGGAATATGAATCATTATTTTCAAATATACTGGGTTCATATACCAAACAAACTGACCACATCATCCCATAAAATGGAAAATATCATGTGTACAAGCTTTAGCCAAATGTGGCTGTGAATAAGGGAGATAGTAATTGACAGATATGGGATAACTCAAGAATACTAAATCGTATAATAATAGTCTATAGGTCAAAATAAAGCTTATAGTAAGAGGGACACGAATATGAATAGTTTAGTTATTTAGCAATTATACAATAATAACTATATGCATAATAGTGATCCATAAATGGATGACAAAGTTACCATTCACTATTGTTATCGGGACGCAACAAGTATAAACAATATAATATGTATAGTTTATTTTTATGGTTTCTTGGGTCTTCATCTTATTGATTTAATCAGTTTTACGTCAGGAGTTAGTTTATATATAGTTGAGATCATGAGTCAATTGAAGCTAGACCACCATGGAAAACCTGGAAGCATTGGATGGCCGTTTCGTCCTGTTGTGGGACTCCTCAGCAGTTTATATTACAGATTGATTTTAATTAAACAACAATTAAATTCGAGAGATGATTGTTAATTCTTTTCGGTTTATTATAAGACTATAAAGTAATAGGCAGTTACAATCTACTGAAAGACCAACCCAGAGTTATGACTAGTAGGAATTTGCATATTTTTAAGGTATATTGTTCCAATAATTGATTGAAATATTCAAAATACAAACCATTAATTACCAAGGAATATCAAATGAAATCATTGAATTGTTTCACTATCAGTTTGAAACATCTCAAGGGAATATAAACAAACGATATTACAGTGGAAGTTAGTTTAAAAGATGCCAAAATTTTTGTCTGAAAAATAGGTTTATGAAATATATAAAATTAAAGTATAGACATGTATCTGTGTTTTCACTAAATCAGATTGTCTATTCACCACTTTACATCCGAATGACACATGGAAGTAAAAGTATAAGCAGAAAGGGTTTTGTGGATATTTCAGTATTGAGTTAATTGAAGCTAGACCACATATAATACTTCGTATTATTTATCATATTAAGTCATATGACACATTCTCGAGGATTGTTTAGATCTAGTTGCCTTGCGGATACTGCAGATTTTTCCCGTGTTTTGAGAGATCGTGTATTAATGCAAGTCCCCACTAAGAACCAAAGTGATGTTTGTATCACCTAGCTTTCTCTTTTTCCTCATGTGTTAAAAATGCGTTTCTCTACCGTTGTATAAGACTTTCGCTTCTAAGTGTCAGCATAGGGTAAGAAGTAGGTACACATTACGTTTTCTAGCTGCGATACAGATAACTGTGAAGATATTTCAAATCCTGTTAACAAGTCAATCATGTTTCATGAACATTGAGATTTTGTGCAATGAAAATTAGTAAGACGGGAAGTAAAATAAAGCCATTCGGGTGGGAGTACAGAGATAAGTGGTCACATAAATGATTTATGATGAGGAAACGTGGTCTATTAGACGGTATGTACCTCTTTCAGAGTTATGTATTGAAGTTACCAAATACAACGTTGAAGATCGGTCAGTCCATCTGCTCTTCTTGTCACTCAGTTTTCACCTCGTTTGTCCTAAGATTTTGCACACTAGTCCCATTGATCTTTATGAATTCAGCCTTAGGCTGTTTTGCAAAAGCAGTGGTACAATGGATGTCTTGCGTG
>NW_017386088.1:191573-201003 GCF_000237925.1 Schistosoma mansoni | reverse complement strand
TTGTTTACTTGTATCTTCCCATTGTTATTTTGGACTGTAATTGATCAGTCTCTTGTTAGCATGTGTACTGGGTTCGAGTCCCAGAGTGAATATCAGCGCTGAGATGCAGGTACATCCAGCTGATGAGTCCCGAACAGGACGAAACACGAGTCAAACGTAATTCCACTACTAGCCGCTATCCATCTTTCCTTATAATGCTTGTGAATTAAGGCTACATCGAGGCAGTCCACATAGTATGCACATATGCCAGCAAGAGACTGAAAAATTGCAGTCCTAAATAACAATGGGAAGATACAAGTAAACAACACCAAGTGAATATAACTTCATCCCATTGCACAGGCATGTGGCTATCAGGACTCAGTAGCTGAATGGATAAAGCGATGGCATTTGAAGCGAACGCTATTAGGTTCTAACCTCAGAGTGAACATCAACACTGAGATGCAGGTACATTCAACTGACTAGTCCCGAATAGGATAAAACGTGCGTCAAACTAAATTCCACTGTTAGCCACTATCCATCATTGTTTATAAATAAACTCATAATTAAAAAAATCTTTTCTGAATAGGATTATTTCTTATAGTTAAGTGGTTCAAAATGGACAGAACTAAAAACAAGGAATGAATAAACTGTTTTACATGATAAAATTTCCTATTCAAGTAGTACTTAAGAATGAAGTGTCGTTATTTTGTGTGGTTCAGTGAAGAAAAAGAAGAAAATGTAAATCTTATTATTTGGTTAATAAGGTATGAAATAAAGTGAACGTGGTTAAATCAAAGTGAATTTAAGTAGTATGGATTATTTCAATTGAATATTTAATAAAAATGATGGATTTAAAAAAGAAGCATTGGTTACATTTACAACCATCAATTTCAGTCTTCATTTGTGAACTCCCTAAAAAGGCTAATCTCATGCTAATTCAGTTGAAGATTTTGAATGTAAATATGACTTAGATAATTTTCTAACATATATTACTTTATATATTACTCAATCGCCAGTTGTAAGTAGTTCTGAAATCTACTCAACAGAGGTTCTGGGAATGGCGAATTAAAACTAAGCACGATAATCATGTTTCGATTTCTTAAGCTAATGATAGGCCTACATGTTATATCCCAAAGAGAATTATGAATGGTAACTTTTGGGGTCTATTTATGAGCCAACATTATGTACCGTATAATCGCTAAATAACTAAACTATTCATAATCATGTTCCCCTTATCATGAGCTTCATTTTGAACTATAAACTATTGTTATACGATTTACCATTCATGAATTACACCCATTCTATTGATTACTGTTCTCCCTATGCACAGCCACATTTGGCTGAATCGTGTGCATATGTTATTTTCTATTTTATGGTACAATGTGGTCAGTTTGATTGATATATAAACTCAGTATGTTTGTGAATAATGATTCATATCGCAGAGGTTGTTCTGAACTAAACTGGCCGGGCTAGGCAGAAACAGGATTGATACGTACTCTAGACTGCTCGTACGGTTTCCGTATGTCACTGGTCCGATCGATAATTCGCTGCTCTCTGATTGGCGGTCTTATCACGTCATATGTTAACATGACATCCACTCGGCCACAAGTTATAACATTACAAAACGCCCATGTTACAATCATTAATGTCTTTTCAATGGGTTGTAGTCATGCTTATATTTGTGTAGAACATTTCGTACATAAGCATGTCATTTTAATGCCAGCTTTCTTTGTTAAACAGTTTTCCTGTTTGAGTGCATTGTATCAATAACCCGGTTGCTCACGTGAGTCATTATCGCTCATCCCCGCTGTTCACATTTATTAGTCATGCATGTAAGCGGAAAAATTTACAATTCATCTCCACGTTACAATAAGCTGATGTGGTGTTGATGGAGGAAATGATCAGTCAATAACAACCCAACAGATATTGGACTTTTGATATGTGGTCAGCAAAAGTTAGTTATGATTACCACTGACTGTGGATAGATAGACACCCAGCTTACTACGAAGTATGTGATTTTCCTCCTATTATTGATTTCTACTCTAACTCACTGGGTGTAGGTTGCTTGTGATGCGGCCGCATAAAATATTATCTAGTTTTATACTCTGGTTCTATATTTCGATCGTGAATTGTGTATAATTTGATTCCAATTCATGTATGGCGTGTCGATCGGGTATCCAGCCTAGTGGTTGTAAAATCAAAGTCATCGGTTGTGTCATCGTATATTGGTAGCATATCGTGACGAATAGATGATATTTTTATTCCCCCGTTACATCAACTTTGTTGATTTGAGACTCGATTGTTCACATCGCTACTTTTTTCACATTGAAGTTCTGTTTTGAGTTGAGTTTAAAAGTATAAATACAAGGTAGGATTGTAACCGACATTATTTATTTGTTTGATCAATCTGGTAGAGATAATAGATTACCTCCAACATAGGCTTTTACCTGATAACCAATGAAAACTTTGAAGAACTGGACAGGTATTTCGTCCTAATAAGAGACCTTACTAAAAAGCGTTAATCAGAAAGTGAGACTTCCCATGAATAAATATTTACTTATCTTTCACAAGTCAAACCCAATACCTTAAAGAATCATGTAGAGTTCCTAATTTTTTGAACACTAATTTAATATCCAATGACTTACATGTCTAACTTCAATCAATTCGTATTACTAGCCCTAAAAATTCACTTTTATGTAAATGGCATTGAGATTTAGTTATTGTGGTTATGACTATTGTCCAAAAATATATTGTTCAATATCATTCTTGACGTTAATTCCTACTTTCAGGTATTAATCTATCGTGAAAGAAATTCTTTGTTCTTTTTGTAGAAAAAGTCTACTTTCGTCATGGTTAAATATCAAAGTAATGATTTCTTTTTCTTCAAAAGAAAAACTCCATTTTAACATTTTCTACTTTTGAATAAAGACATTTTTACATCTTTCTTCTTATGAACAAGGCTGTTTGATTGTATCACGTTAGCATATAATAATGTATAGTTAACGATAGTATTGTAAATTGGTTAAGAGGAGTATAAAGAATTGTTTCAGTTTAACTCTGAGAAGAACTGGTTGAAGAACAAGGGAAAACTGTCAGTCAGTCAGTCACAACGTAGAACTCCGTACGTACGTACGTACATCAGTCCGAGTTGCTATACCACATTAGCACAGAGATACAGTTGTCAATTCAGGTGGTAAGACTATAAGGAGTAATCGGAAAGATTAGGGTTTAAAGATGTTATTGAAGGAGTATAATCCAGTGTAATAAATATGGAAAAAGAAAAAACAAAGGGATATGAAGAATTCACAAGATTAGAATTTGATAGAACACAAAGAGTGGATGAACCTTCGCAATTGCAAACGATTTTGAGTCATTTCATTCAAGGTCTCTAACCATCGATTGCTATCATCTCGCGAATCCCAACCAGGTAGTCTACACCTACCAACATGGCTTAGTTCACTTGTCAGTGACTCCATGGATTTGTGCCATGTTTCGGTCTGGCCGCCCCTAGCTTTCTTCCAATTTACTCCTACACCATAAAACACTGAGCAACTTGCTTATTACCAGTTTTCAGCTCCTTAGCAGAATGCATTCATGATCCTACCAGCGCTCGAACCCAAGACCTTTATACCTCTCAGCGTAAACATTAAGATGAATAGTGAGTTGGCATCACACAACATATGTTTTTAACTTCAGTTATTCTGTACTCTAACGTGACCGTTATCAATCATATCTTATAATTAGAATTTCACGAGTTCTTATTGACGTTAATCACTATAGAAGTAAAATAATATCATTAACAAGGGATACTTTTAGAGATTACTGTGAGTTATGTTAACCAGATATTTAAAATGTTAGTTACAATAATCGCGAGAACCCCAACCTGGTTATCTGCATTTAAAATCATGGCTTAGTCCAATGGTCAATGATTCCATGGACTTACAACAAGTTTTACTTTGGCTGCTCATATCTTTCTTCAAACCTATTCCTAAGCCAATCAGGGTTGTTTTTCGAGGTGAAGATTCCATATATTATCACCCAAATCACTCATTCATATACAGTACTCAGCATCTAACCTCAGCACTGTTCACTCAGTGGTCTCAACATATGTTAACAATGAATTGAAGACACCTATGATCAAATACTGGAGAAAAACGAATATCTTCTATTTGTAAAGAGCGAATTTAATAGTTATGAAGTAGAACAGAACAAACTGTTGAACAGAATGCTCGTCGTTTGATTATCAGACAGACATTTTGTCAATGTTACAGATAATGGAAATTGGTAAGAGCAATGCCAAGATTTCATCAGATACTAATTAATCAAAATTGATTAAAAAAAAGACAAATACATTAGTGGATATATGCAGTTGCTCATAATATAAATTTGGTTTAAAAACTTAACAAAATATTTTCTAACCAATAGTATAAATGATTTATTTTTAATAGTTGAGATCATGAATCAATTGAAGCTAGACCACCATGGAAAACCTGAAAGCACTAGACGGCCATTTCGTCCTATTGTGCGACTCCTCAGCAGTGCATATCCACGATTCCGTCTCACGAGATTCGAACCCAGGACCTATCAGTTTCGCGCGCGAGAGCTTAACCTCTACAACCACTGAGCCGGCATCTAACGAAATTGAGCAACCGTCCACCATTGTCTTCAATGAGTTACTATCTCACAATAGACCCAGTTGAACTCCACTTGTCACTACTTCTCACTAGATGCCGGCTCAGTTGTCTAGAGGTAAAGCGCTCACGCGCGAGACTTATAGGTCCCGGGCTCGAATCCGGCGAGACGAAATCGTGGTTGAGCACTGCTGAAGAGTCCCACAACAAGACGAAACCGCCATCCAGTGCTTCCAGGTTTTCCATGGTGATCTAGCTTCAATTAATTCATGATCTCAACTATTGAAATTACTATAATATCCACAAAAACCCCTTCTGATCTATTTTTAGTCCATTGAGATTAAACCAAATTCCTATTGAATTTCAGAAAACTATTTTTATATTGATTTGATTATTAATAAAAAAAAATTTTATGTTTTTGTTACTTAGCTACTATGTGGTATATTAAATTAAAATTATTTTCAGTTACCGAATAGTTAAATAATGAATAGACACCATTTATTCATTACTTTTTTTGTAATTTGAACATACCTGTTAAATGATACTTTAAAAAGGATCCTATAAGCTTTATTATTCCTGATCAATAATTATTGTTATCAGAAGGGGTTTTTATGGAGATTTAGTATTTTCATAGTTGAAAGCGTGAGTCAATTGAAGCTAGACCACCAGGAAAATCCTGGAAGCACTGGACGGCCCACTAGATTATTATTGGCAGCCTGTTTAAATATCTGGGCTACCTGTTCCTGTCATCTAGATATTTCAACAAGTTATCTAATTTCGTTTGTTTTCATACATCACTATGCCTATTAATCGCACAACCTATTCAGGTGAGTTTCTGAAAAGTGTAAGACCTTTCACTGTAAAGGTTACAGAAGGCCTAATCAGAGATATCGTGGTTGCTGGCAATATGCAGCAAGAAGAATGTACATTATCCAGATGTCGATTGACTGGGCTGCTAACTTCTAACTGGCGATCACTCAATATTTATCGTCAGGAAGGACAAAAAAGTAAGAAACGGAAACTTGTTGAAGTATTTTGTGCTGAGAATTCTATATTGTACCAAAAATATAATATTGAATAAAGCTAATAAAAATAATAATAATAATAGATGCCGGCTCAGTGGTCTAGAGGTAAAGCGCTCACGCGCGAGAATGGTAGGTCCTAGGTTCGAATCTCGTGAGGCGGGATCGTGGATGCGCACTGTTGAGTAGTCCCACAATAGGACGAAACGGCCATCCAGTGCTTCCAAGTTTTCCCTGGTGGTCTACCTTCAATTGACTCACGCTTTCAACTATGAAAATAATTGTTACATTAAACAGTAATATTGAATGTAAACACTACGCAATCTAATAATGATAATAATAATAACAGCAGTGTTATATAGTTGAAATCATGAGTCAATTGAAGCTAGACCACCATGGAAAACCTAGAAGCACTGAACAGCCGTTTCGTCCTAATTTTGGGACTCCTCGGCAGCGCGCATCCACCATCCCGCCCGGCGAGAGTTCGCTTCAAATTCCATCGTTTTATCCACTCAGCTGGCAAGTCCCGAATAGGACGAAACGCGCGTCCTCGACTCCACTGCTAGCCACTACCCATCTTTGCTTACAATACTTGTGAATTAGGGCTATATAGAGACAATACGCACAATATGCACATATACCAATTAGAGACTGACCAGTTGCAGTCCTAAACATCAATGGGAAGATTCAAACAAGCAATGATAAGTGGATATATTGGATAATTTTTACCTTGTTAAGAGTTAGATAAGAAACAAGTAGGAACTGGCAACATTTAGTCATTAAGACGTCTAGAATTGAGAAACATGGAATCATTAAAGAAAAGGAATGATGAATAATGAGCTTTTTGAAGGTAACTAAAAGGCTTTCCATAATTAAAATAAAAAAGCTTTCTGCTGAAGTATTCATCTATAAGCACACAAAACACTGTTTCAATCTATTACTTCTTACCGAAATTCATTCAATTTTGACACTAAATCTTCGTCCTAATCCGAACTTTTAACCTTAATGTTAACTCTCAACACTAAATCACAATCCAAACGCTTAATTCTAACCACAACGTTCTTTTTCTAGTTTTCACGAAATCAATTATTTATGTAGATCATCTACATCCTAGTTGTTTTGACTTTCTCAACATCTTTTTTAAAGTCACTGAAAGTCGTCCACGAAAAGCCTCTTTAAAAAAACACATTCAGACGTCATTAGTAGTGAACTGACCTATTTCGAAAATGTCAACAATAAAATTAACTTAATCTCATAGAAAACTAATTAGCTGATAAATTCCCTTAGTATTGTTTATTTTTTGATTCTTCCCATTGATGTTTAGGACTGTAACTGGTCATTCAACTGGACGAGTCTTAAATCAGACGAAAAGCGCATCAATCTGGATTCCACTGCTAGGCACTATCCATCTTTACTTAATGAGCTGATAGTTAAAGATTCATAATTTACTTTTAATTCAATTCAAAAGTAAATGTCCAATGGTTTGTAATTTCGCTGTATAAATACTCTTTTTTTTTCTTTACATACAGATGTATACAAATATCAACCGTAGTGGAAAACAGCATATGATTGATAAACGTCGAAATGATGATAGTAAGCTCGACATATACAAATATATGAAATACTGTACAACTGGAACAGTGAATTAAAACTCAACTTTCGATGATTAGATTTTAGCTCTCTTAGATTATACAAATAGTAAGTCGACCACAAGCAGATCTCTTACATACACATACACAGACAATTTGGCATGACGATTAGTTGAAGTAAACAGATTATTTACATTGTATTCGAACTGTTGATATTGCCAAAAAAAATCTAAAATCATATTCCCAATTGGGAACATGGTAGGTTGAAAATTGAACGTACAAACGACTCGTGACTCAGTACTATTTAAGTAAATATACTCATATTATTAACGATTGTACATCTTAGGAACTATACACTGATTTCATGCTCCATCAAGATCATAACCAATTGATAAGTTTTGAACAATCTTGTTAATTTTATGGAAACATGATATGAAATTAGTACCGTAAGTCTATTTTGGATGAATTCGAAGATTCTAAGTTGATCAAAAAATAAAAATTGAGACAGGTATTCAGAAGTCAGCAATGGATGGTTAGAGACCTTGAATGACATGGCTCAAAATCGTTTGTAATAGCGAAGGTGCATTCACTCTTTGTGTTCTCTCAGATCCTAATCTTCTAAATTCTTCATATCCCTTTCTTTATTTCTCTTTCCAAATTTATTTCACTGGATTATACTCCTTCAATAACATCTTCAAAACCTAATCATTCCGATTATTGCTTACACTCTTACTACCCCTACCAATATGGGATCTCAATCGACAGCTACATCTCTGTACTAATGTGGCATAGCAACTCGAACTGCTGTACATACGTACAAAGTTCTACGTTGTGACTGACTGACTGATTCAGAAGTCACATCAAAAGGAGCTTATTATAATGATTTTTTAAATTGACTGAATATAAACCTTAGCCTTGCCTGACAGTGACAACATATCGATAGAAAAATTATACATCATATCTAAGAAAAAAAATTACGAATGATCGATAGTAAGAATGATCTACATGAGAAAAAAAGTAACTGAATGTTAAACAAAATGAAAGAGCTTCAGAGAAAAAAGATTTTCCTTTTGGTGATATCATTTACTGAAGCTGTACATTCGCATTTTTAACATATAGTAGTCTATAATGAAACTAGAGAATTTTAACAATAAATGGTGGTAGTAGGTGATCCACGATCCCCCAGGGACCCTTCACTTGACCTCACCTCGCCAAAATGGACAGCCAACGAAATACACCCTCCGGGAATCGGGCGACCCGTTGGCTAGTTCTCGTGGACTTGCAGGTGTAGGCATAGCACTAAGTACAAGGGCAGAACAGGCACTACTAGAATGGATCCCCGTCAACAGTCGCCTGTGTGCTGTCCGGCTAAATGGCTCCGTAAGAACTCGGAAGGATAGGGACACACGTCGTTGCCTTTTCGTCGTTTCTGCCTACGCTCCCACTGACTGCAGCCATGATGAGGTGAAAGATGACTTTTACAGAAGGCTCTCTGAGCTTCTTCAGAAAGCTAAGCGCTCAGACATAGTAGTCGTAGCGGGTGACTTTAATGCCCAGGTAGGCAGCTTAAATCAAACAGAAAGACATTTAGGTGGGTGTTTTAGTATTCCGGCTCAACGAACCGATAATGGTGATCGTCTGTTGCAACTATGCTCAGACAATCGTTTATTTTTAGCAAGCACTAATTTTAAACATAAGGAGAGACATCGTCTAACATGGAGACCACCTGCACCAAACCAACGATGGACTCAAATAGACCATATTGTCATCAGTCATCGTTGGAGAGGCTCAATAGAAGATTGTCGCTCGTATTGGAATACTTGTTTAGACTCTGATCACGCTTTAATACGAGCGCGCATTTGTCTGCGCCTCAATGGACGCAGGAAAAGTACACTAAGAAGACCCATTAAGATTGAACTGGAGGACGAGAAAGCCAAATGCGAATTCCAGAAACAACTGAGTTCACATCTAGGCAGTTCTGTAAACGAGACTGACCCAGATGCTGCTTGGAAAGACATACGAACAGCTGTGGAAACAGCAGTCACATCTATTAGTCATTTAAACCATAGGGCTCCAAAAAACCAATGGATTTCTTCTAAGTCTATTTCACTGATGGATTCGCGTAAACTCATCCCATCAGGCTCTGAACATGACGAAGAGCGTGTGGGATCCCCGGGTACCGAGCTCGAATTCGCCCGATAGTGAGTCG
>NW_017386088.1:176305-191373 GCF_000237925.1 Schistosoma mansoni | reverse complement strand
CCAGCAATCTAGAGGGAACTGGTGCTCCCCAACGGATTTGATCTCGTGTCACTCAGCTTCACAGTCAATCAATCAATTGTGATTACATCTCAGTCCTGCAGGAGGTCGGTCCGAATAGCTCAGTGGTAACGTCTCTGACTGTGAAACTGAGTGACACGGGATCGTATCCGTCAGGGAGCACCAATTCCCTCAAGATTACAGGTACACCTTGCTGATGAGTGCCAAGTAGCACGAAATCCGGGTCCATGGTTTCCTGTTGACCACCTCCAACCACCATCTAATCTCAACATAGTGCACGCAATGTCGAGCCACCTAGACTAGTGGTCACGTTGCAACTTGATCGATAGCATTCGATCAGCACTAAAGACGGACTTGACAAGCATGACATTGATCAGCACCCAGTGATCAGTCAATTGTAATTTTAACAATACTTTAGCTAATAAACTAGCATACAAGAAATGGGCAGTTTTTACGTTCTAGTTTGACTTTCTCTAAGAGTCCGCAATCATTACATCACTAATAAACAAAATTCAAGCTTTCGAATTCCTTGAGGAGCACGATACTGTTGATCTATGGAGTCAGTACCTAATAGCCGACATTCCAGATCATAGAATTCATTTCGGTTCTTGATTATCCACTTTTTATGTCATCTCATGATGAAAATTAACTTCAATCCGAGCTAATTTTCACTAACCTTTAGTCCTAATAATTCAGGAACTGTGTTCAATGACAAATGAAAAACAGTGTAAACATAAGCGACCAAAAACTATGCAGTCAACATATTAGAAATCCGAAAGTCATAAATTATTTAATCTAGCAAAACGTTGGTTGACAAGGTGAGAGTGAAAGGGAAGATAGACAAAATAGCGAAATTATGCTACCGCATATCGAGGACTTCAGTCAAGACTAATAATAAAACCGACAGATTGTAAGTGGCTTTATTTTATACAGATTATTGATCAGGTATCTCAATGAAATTATTCGTTTCATTTCTAGAAGTAATTGTGTTTATTAAGCAGAGATGGATAGTGGCTAGCAGTAGAACCCAGTTTGACACGTGTTTCGTCCCATTTGGGACTCGTCAGCTGGATGTACCTGCATCTCATAATTGATGTTCACTCTGGGACTCGAACCCAGTACCCTCAATTCAAACGCCATCGCGTTATCTACTCGGCCACTGAGTCCTGATAGCCACTTGCTGAATGAATTTATACATCGCCTTCACGAATGAGAAGAGAACTGGTGAAGCACTACTCTATTCTACCAACTCATCATAAGACATAAGTTGAATGTATTATACATGGTCTTCGCTAATGGATGAAGAGTGTAAACGCCTAACAATGAAGATGATTACCTTGGCGCATAATATGTTGTGTAGTACAAACACAGAGTGAAAGAAATCTTCATTGATAGTAAAATATATATACAATCGAATAGATGATTGGAAATACTTTCTTATTTTATTCTGACATTTTTTTCATAGACTGGTTTCCTTTGAACAATGTAAACTTGCAATCATATCACATATAATTTACTACTAACTGATTAAAGTATTTGATATAAACGGAAAAACATCTATTCATTCTGTAAACTAATTGAATTTGAATAATAGCTAGCAGTGGAATGTCTATCTCGCTCTATTCAGGACTCACTAGTTGGATGTAAACCTTTATTCTAGTGTTAATATTCACATTCAGACTTATACCTACTACCTTACGCTTCTAATATCGTCTCTTTATCAAACCGAACTGTTGAGTGCAGATAGGCACTAACTCAGATCGCAAGTGTAAGATTGGTAAGAGACAGATGAACTGTAGTACTTAGCATAATCAATGGGGAAATGAGAACTTTTACAAATCTAAAACAGTTTACTAAGGTGATTTCTTACAGATTTCGTACTATTAACATAGTAAATTCCATGATAAACCGATATCACCTAAAAAAAACGACATTAGAAATTAATAAGAAAGGACAGTCTTAATATTGGACTCCATAATATTACGCGCCCAGAAAATCAGTCAGTGTTAAATTCACATTATTTAGGTTTGATAGTGAGCACTGTACATGTAGTAACTGAATTGGAATACAATATCATCTAATCAGTCATCATCAACATAGACCTTGAGACAAATTAATATTAGCCTAAGTTGACTATACCATATAATCATAATAAAGCTAAATGAACGTAATGAAAAACAATGCAGTCAAATGAATACTAGTATCAATAGTAGTAAAAAGGACAAAACATTGAGAAAAGGGTTTGAATAGATATATAAAAAATACTAAGATTTAAGATAATGTGAATGCATCTGAACCATTCAAATCAATTCTAAGCCATATCATCTAACGTCTCCTACCACGGATCATGATTATTGCATGAAATCTAGCCAGGTTTTCAGATTAGAAAGCTCTAAATAACTGTTGAGTGTTATATCCCGTAGAGAAATATGTATGATAACTCTGAGGACTATTTATGGACCAATGTGATATGCATATTTCCTACTGTATAATTGTTAAGTAACTAAACTATTCATATTCGTGTCCCTTTTATTATAAACTGTAATTTGACCTATAGACTATTATTATACGATTTAACATTCTTGAGTTATTCCTATTCCATTAATTACTGTTCCTCACATTCACAGCCACATTTGGCTAAATCTTGTACACATGTTATTTTCTATTTTATGGTACGATGTGGTCTGTTTGTTTAGTTTATAAACCCAGTATATATATATATATATATCAACTGGGCAAGAACGCACTTACACGTTATAACACTGAGATACCATATTAAGAAGTTACAAACAAGAAACAGAATAACAGTTCGACGCTTCCTGGTTCCCTATAGTACTTTAGTTAAACTTATTATGTAATCTAATTTATTTTTTGTTAAATGTTTATTGCATAATTTAACTAAGTGTCAAGAATAAATGTTTTTTAGTTGAAAGCGTGAGTCAATTGAAGCTAGACAACCAAGGAAAACCTGGAAACACTGGACGGCCCTTTCGTCCTATTATGGGACTCCTCAGGAGTGCGCATCCACGACCCCGCACTCGCGAGATTCGAACCCAGGATCACCAGTCTCGAGCCAGAGCTCTTAACCGATAGACCACTGAGCCCGCATCCAACGGTGTTAATGTCTAACTTCAACTGATCCACGAAGTTGAACAACCGTTCACTAATTGTCTTCAGTGAGTTGATATCTCACAACAGACGTGGTTTGAACTCCACTGGTCACTGCTTCTCACTAGAGCTCCTAGATATACTTCTTGAAATCAGTCACTAGTGAGCATATGATTATATTATTTATCAGAAGGGGTTTTGTGGAGATTTAGTATTTTCATAGTTGAAATCATGAGTCAATTCATGATTTCAACTATGGAAATACTGAAATCACAAAACCCTTTCTGATAAAAAATGTTTTATTTGTCTAAATTAAACTGTTTGACGAATAAACTTACACACGCACACACACACATAGACGATATAAATAGAGAATAGTCACTAATTTTGTAAAAGAAAAAAGCAAATCCTGTAACAATATTTTATTACAGTCTCTTAATTTAAATCACTCACATTAAATTCTTGTTTGCTTGAATCGTTGAATGAAGGAATGTTACTACGCAATAGAAATAAACAAACTTCTAACAAAAATGTAGAGTTGTTTATATCAGCAGTTACAATAAGAAAAAGAAATCATCCCATTATAATGCTTGTGAATTTAAGCTATATTGAGGCAATACGCAGAGTATGTATATAATGCCAATAAGAGACTGATCAATTGCAGTCCTAAACATCAATGGGAAGATTCAATCTAAACAATACCAAGTGAATTTAAACTTCTTCCCATTGCATAAGCAAGTGGCTGAGTGGATAACGTGATGGCGTTTGAAGCAAACGGTACTGGGTTCGAGTCCCAAAGTGAACACCAACAAATCTGAGATGAAGGTACATCCAGCTGACGAGTCCCAAATAGGACGAAATGCGCGTCAAACTGGATTCCACTGCTAGCCACTATCCATCTTTGCTTATCATCTCATTATAGTTCATACGACTGTGTTTAATCATATAACCAAGTGAACAAACAATACCGAGTGAATTTAAACTTCACCCCATCGCACAAGCAAGTGGCTATCAGGACTCAGTGGCCGAGTAGATAACGCGATGGCGTTTGAATCGAGGGTACTGGGTTCGAGTCCCAGAGTGAACATCAATTATGAGATGCAGGTACATCTAGCTGACGAGTCCCAAATAGGACGAAACGCGCGTCCTGGATTCCACTGCTAGCCACTATCCATCTCTGCTAACCATGCTTGTGAATTAAGGTATATCGAGGCAATACGCACAGTATGCACATATGCCAATTAGCGACTGACCAGTTGCAGTCCTAATAAAAAATCTATGGGAAGATTCAAACAAAATATACCAAGTGAATTCAAGTGAATAACTGTTCCTATCTCTAAATTTATTATGAAATTCTTTTTCTCAGGAACAGTCAAGTTATTTTTCAAAAAAAAGAACACAAAAAGAGTATGAGTTCTTGAATACTCACTCACAACTTATAATTAGATAAACACCTTGTTTCCTTGTTGTAAGTTAAGTGTAAATTGTGTTAAGTCATTTGTTCCAGTTGTTCAATGTATAGTTGACTACGGTATTAGATAATGAAGATATTGTAAAAGCGTTTTCGTTAAAATTCTCATGGAATAAGTGTTACTAGTGGCATAAAATGATAAAAACAGGCTAACCAATTTCAAACATTTGCTTATTTACTTCTACGAAGTATTAAATCAGTTATTTTTAAAGATAATTTATTTGGTTAAGTTTGTTTAATATGATTATTAATGTAAACTAAAGGACAAATGACAACTTTTTTTTTCAGTATGGAACTCCTCAGTAGTACGCATGAATGATTACACCAGAGATCAAGGTTAGAAACTTTATTTTGCGATGAGTTTCTTACCTTCATACCATTAAATTGAAATCTAACGATATGTATTTTTAACCTTAGTCAGTTAGTAATACTGATCATAAATTGGGTAATAAATAATTATTTATTTATTTATTTATTATTTAAACTCATAAATATTGGTACAAGAAGGCACCAGATGAATATGCGCCATACAAATCTCATTTAAGTTGTGTGAGGGCTGTGATACCGACCAGGTGCCCAGACTGAAGCAGGTGGTTTAATAAGTGGGCCACACACGGAGCCTTTGACTTAAAGATCTGATCCACAAGGCAGTGGAGCATCGTAAAAAGATGCAGTCCCATGGTAGCCGGTCACCAACGATTGATTCATACGCCATTTGTTCCCTCAGGATAATGGAGCCCATGTGTACCATTGGTTTGGAATAAGGGTTTTCCAACTCCACTAGGTTGATCCTCCGTGTCCACCGAACCGGTTAAAGCGCCGGACATTCGCTTTTCGTCCTCTCAGTTTCGTAAACAACACCCGTATTGTGAAAAAGCAATGAGTAGGACTTCCCCGGCAGAGGCTACATACGCGTGGCCATGTGAGAGCATTTGGACAGAGAGAACGGACTCTCCCCACTCTCAGCTATACCAGAGTATTTGGGGCCTCATAGTTATAAAAAGTAAACATATCAATACTAAAACAGATTTTACACAAGTTTTATCGGTATATTCTCTCAATTAAAAAAAAGTATAAAAAATATCTAACAATAGACTATGAATCAATAATATCGTGTCATTTTTAAATACCAGAGATTAAAGAAAATCAGACATTTCAACCATAACATACAAAAACATTCCCAATCATTTAAGGTCATAATAACCGATAAAAATTTTTTTGGGGGGGGGAATTAAATAGAAAAAAACATCGATTTTTTTATGTACCTCCAATCCCTATTTTATAAAAAATGTAAATACAGAAGAAAAATTTCAAGTATTCCATGTAAACATGTTTTTTTTCTAAAAAAAACTGTCAATGTTGCGAAATCATCAAATGAATAATAAGAATAATAATAAACCTTAGTGTAGAGTAATAAATACAAAAAGTAATATGATCAATGATATTAGAAACGGTTGAAAGCGTGAGTCAATTGAAGCTAGATCACCAGGGAAAACCTGGAAGCACTGGATGGCCGTTTTGTCGTATTGTGGGACTCTTCAACAGTGCGCATCCACGACCTCGTCTCACGAGATTCGAACCCAGGGCTTACCAGTCTCTTGCCAGAGCACTTAACCGATAAACTACTGAGCCGGCATCCGATGGTGTTTATGTTTAACTTCTACCAATTGGTTAAGTGCTCTGGCAAGAGACTGGTAGACTCTGGATTCGAATCTCGCGAGTGCGGGATCGTGGATGCGCACTGCTGAGGAGTCCCAAAATAGGACGAAACGGCCGTCCAGTGCTTCCAGGTTTTCGATGGTGGTCTAGCATCAATTGACTCACGCTTTCAACCATGAAAATACTAAATCTCCACGAAAACCCCTTCTGATAATGATGTTGGAAACCTTCATTAAATAAAAGTCAGTATGTGTGTTACATACATCTTAAGCGCAGCTACTTCATACGAACAATCATGGTTGATTTAATATATTTAAAATATTGAGTGGCAGGTAGATTAAGATATTACCATTGACCCACAAAGTCATGAGATTCTATTCTGAGTCTTGTTAACAGATGCAGACTTTCTGATCGGCACTAGTGTAATAGTAGTAGGAATTAGTGGTTGTAAATTTTAGACGACATGTTTAGATTTTGATTGCAACTAGTATCATTTTACAGCCCCCGAATGCCCTGGTACGGTCGAGAGTGGGCAGAGTCCGCTCTCCTCGAAATGCTCTCACACGGCCACGCGTACATAGCCTCTGACAGGGAAGTCCTACCCACTGCCTTCTCGTGGTATCACTGTTGTTTACGAAATTGAGAGGACGAAAAGCGAATGTCCGGTGCTTTAACTGGGTTAATGGATATGGAGGGTCCACCTAGGGGAGTTGGAAAACCCTTATTCCAAACCAATGGTGTACATGGGCTCCAGTATGCTGAGAGAACAAATGGCGTTTTGAATCAATCGTTGGTGACCGGCTACCATATGAGTGCATCTCCTCACGATACTCCACTGCTTTGTGTATGAGACCTTTAGGTCAAAGGCTCTGGGACGTTGAACTCTAACATTATCAAAACTTTAAGTTAAATTATATTGCATTTATAAAAATTGGAGATTTTCCACACTTTATTTGCCAGCTTTGTAACGTTAGCTTTTTACATGGGTTTGTTTTTCGAGTTTACACTTTACCTGTTCGAATTGCATTAAAGATGGTAAAAAGTGCAGTGTTCGTCCCTTTCAATAAGTTTAGCATGCTAAATCTTTTTTTCACAGTAAATAGTTAGTTAGTTAGTTAGATACGTACACCATTGGATGTTGACTCAATGGTCTAGAGGCTAAGGGATCGCAAGTAGTAGCCATATTGTGTGGTTTTAAACATTCAACCCGACGACTAATTAACTTACAGCTTTGTTTGCTTGTATATTAGATTAATCATTAATGGATTCCTGGCTGTTCTGAGTTGTATGATGTTGTGTTAGTTTGTTGGTCACCTCAGACCCTACTAATTATAAAAAAAACATCACATAAATCTCCGTATTCGACTCTTGATTTCACGTTATTTTACAAAACAGTTTTTAGGTCGTCAAGCATTGCTACACACTCTCAAAAAGTAGTTTTTTCTAATCAGATCAACGACTGTATAGAAGTAACCTCGAAACATCTCGTCTACCTCAGTACTGTCAGTCAAATATCATCATTAAACTTCAAGCCTAGACGATTGTTTTGAAACTGAGTACACAGACTTGTAGTTGGTAAATGAGGGCTACAATAATAAAGATCAATCTTAAAAAGATGTTGTACGAATCTGCAATTTAAGTTTATCGTTCTAATTCCATATTACTAGCTAAAAGGATATGTTAAACACCTCATTGTGTAACTATATGAATACATTTTTTACTAAACCTTATTTAAGCACTTAGTCAGTGAAATACCATGCACGTCAGAGCGTCCTAGAAATATATATATTTACACCTGCAACTGATTGCGTGATTAATTCAAAACAAAGTGGAATCTATTTGCCCGGTACAGACCTATATTCTCGTCTGTAATCCATACTGTCTGCATGGAATTTAGTGATATTACCGACTTATTTAAACTAAAGCACGAATCGCGAGGTCTGAAAATGTGGCCTATCGTTTAGAAGCTAGGTGTTTCACTGATCAAGGCATTAGTTTTTGACATTTGTTTCTTGTGCACAGTTTTTTGTTTGAGCGATTCACTAGGTAGCTACGAACGAGTTTATTAGGAGTGGCAAACTTTATGGAGATGGATTTTGGTTACTGATAAAATGCAAGTCACAAAATTTTCAGGGTCGATTAAGAAGATAGGATATATGACACACAAAAATGGATAGTTGGGCGCAAATCAGTCTTCAGTAATAAAAATAGGTGATCTATCGGTCTATACTAATCCTTGCAGTTTGTAACACTGTGGAGGTCCAATTTATATTGGAATATATCAACAAAAAAATCTGATATCACGTGTTCTGGTAGCGAATTCCAGTAATTCACTACTCGGTGCGAGAAACAAAACTCCAGAAGTAGATGACTTGATCTCGGTTTTTGAACTTTTTTCTAATGTTCTCTGAAATGATCACTCCTATAAATATAGACCATGCTTCTTCAACTGATGAGCTAGTATCTACTGACTAATGTCCAAGCAGTGCACTCCTGAATGGCTGGTATGTTAGCTCATCATACATTTGGGCGAGGCTTAACCTGATCGTATATCATGTCGCTAGCTCTAAACATAAATGACAAGACAGCGTGGTTGCTTTTCACTAACAGTGGAAGAATATTTAGGTTAGCAATGTCCTCAGTCGCGTGAGTGATTACCAAGTCTAACAGAGAAAAACCTTGGTTGCACCAAAACGTGTTGGTTTGGATACATGTTGTACTAATACGTGCTCCATTACTGTTATCAGCGAAGATACAACCAGTATTCTAGTTTGACAACTATTAACCAGTAACACCTTCTATATTCGAATCGTTCCCCACTGAGTTAAAATCAGAAGTCAGATGCGAAGATGTAGGAAAGATATATTTGATGCGTTATTAATATATCGAGAAGCGGTTACTCTAATCTGGCTAGTGAACGTAGGAGCTGTTTCCCAAGCTGAGTCTTAACGTGATCTGGTGCGGATGCATGACCGAACGCCTTCAGTTAGACAAGTCCACTTAAAACAATGTGGTCACCATCCAATGTCGAACACTTAAAGAGCTATTGATTTTGGGGAATTATTTACAGCTACACCAGGTACCTACTATCAAAGGAGTATATAGATCCTACCGTGGCTACCACAGTTCAACTAATATCAGGTGCGTTAAAGTCTCCTAATATCAAGCATCCATAGCTGGATGTGCTCTAAAATAAAATCATAACGGAGGATCTTGTATAAATGCATATCAGTCGAAGCTCCAACAGCACCGTGTGGGAAAATCAGGTAGATCAAATTGATAAAGATAATGTGTAGAATGTAGTATTCAAACAAACACGTAAGCCCAAGTAGTAAGGGCTATAAAGTACAATACAATTTTATGGATAAAAAGCGATGTATTTTGACTACAGAATTTGATTTTTATCTTGGGTCACTTGATAACTCGATTCATAAATAATGATTGCTAAGACGATAGCCGGGTTCAGCACCTCAAAATGAACCAGCTCTACAATCTAGATCTCATTCTAATTAATAAATGTTAAAACAATAATTTCACTTGGGTAGGATTCTAAAACAGGCTGAATTTCAGTTACTATTATATACGAGTAATGACATCCACTCAGTCGTAAAAAATACAGACATAAAAACACTTTGATTGATAAACTACAGGCTAATAAAAAAATTGATCAGTATGTGTAATGCAAAAAGAAATTATTTAAAGAATATAATGTTCATAAATTGAAAGTTTTTCATATATGGATTTCAGGAGCACACGTGATAAAAATCTAAAAACGTACAGAAACTTACTCTTAAGTCACACGCTGCATTCAACAAGATGTTGCACGGCTTAAGATCCCTATGAAGAACATTTGCAGAATGTATGTACTTGAGGCCTAAAAACGAATCATGAATGAATAATATAAGGTCACCTCTAAGCATTTGATATAAAAAGTAGCAAATATGGTCATTGCTTAGTTTCTGTGTCTTCAGTAAGCGACACAGGTCAGTTTCCATAAAACACTCAACAATATAGCTTAACAGTAAACATATAATTGAACAATATTATGGACTTACATATCCTTCATCTCTTCAAATGTGCTCGACGTTATAATATCATGAATTTTCACAATCTGTAAATTTATTTGTAAACGAATGTAAACTTTCTAATAACAAACATTTTCGTGGTCCATTCTACTAAGTATCCAAATTTCCCTGTATGTTCTCTGACTATATGTCTGATGTTCAAATGGGGAAACTTTCTTGAGAGCTACTTTTTCATTACGCTGACAATCGAACGCCGATCTTAATCATAGTTTATGAAACGACTCAACATACACAACGATCCCATACGCACCTTCCCCAACATACTGAACGTTGTCAAACCTTGGCCCTAACTCAAATATTTGTCCTTTCACTGTTGGTATTGTTGGTTTAGACATTTCAAAGCACCAACTTAGAAAAAGCTGTTAGTTTAATCCTCTTATAGTAGGTAACAACGAAAAAAGATAAAAGCTTTAGAAAGGCCTTGTGCATATCATTACAATCAGTCAGAAACGCATAACATGCGACAGACTCTTTTGCGAAAACAATGTGCATATTTGAAAAAACACGAGAAAACCAAGGATAGAAAGTACAATATCCAACATCATCATGGCGAGCTAGGGTAAACTAATTAGACTCTTAGCTATCCCTTCTTGGTTTTTTATTTAGTAAAAACTCTTTAGTAGTACCCGATGAGTTTAGTGTTCAACGCTTCGGTAAAGTTAAGAAATACTACATGCATTGACAATTTTCTGTCCCAATACATTGTTCAACCATCTCGTGTTAGAAGAAGATTAAACACAGGTGACCTGATTTTACTTAATCCGGTTTGACTTTCATAAAAGGTGTTTACGGTACATGAACCTTATCATCTATCCAGTGATCAGACATTTTTAAAACTTCAATGCTATCGGAAATAGCGTTACTGATATATAACAGATATATAACAAGGTTTCCTGCCTCCTCCTCTAAATATAAGGGGTGAAATTACCTGTTTCCATTTCCTAGGGGCTTTCGGAATCTTAATAAGTTTTAATGGTAAATTGTAATGATTCTCTGTTGTCGTTACTTCCTTTAATCTTTTTATTCGCGTGCATTAAGTTTATTTTCAATTTAGATGACATCATTATCGTTTAATTTGTCCATAATTTTGGTTGCATTTACTGATTTTGAACTGTTAAGCACTCATCTGACTTTTAAAGTCTTTATTTTACTCAACCGCTACAGCAACGGTCATGTGGATTCTTTTAGCTTCATTTATACTTCTGAAGTTGGTTGGTTTGTTCATTTGGCAATAATAACATGTTCCCACTTCATCAGGAGTTTAGTCTCCCTCTGACAAGTAACCAGTTTTGAGTTGCTTAACATCTATTCTCCTTAAAATCCAGTACATTGGTTTCATCGTTTTGGAAAGAAAAAAGTTCTCTGGTTTGGCTGGTTCAATTTTACTTTTAAATAACTAGATTACACAAGTCTCTTTAAAAGGGAAACCGTTCAGGTGAATTGTGTATTTTCGATATTCTTTACTTATTCTTATGTTTAAATAACATCACCCTTGTAATGGGATTACCTGGTTTCAACTTGGTCGCCGATATTCATTTGTCCAGTGGGTTCGCAAGGGCTAGTTATTTTAAGAGTTTTTTAAAGTGTTCTACCAACCCACTTCGCTATTCGTGGATCGACCTCCTGACTTCAAAAGAATCCCGGCGTTCACTATGAGTCGTTATCGTTCTTCCGAATGAGGATTCCCTAACTCTCAGGTCAGAGTTTAAGTGTTTTAATTTGTTCATTCTGGCTGGTTTGTTTTAGCAAATTTGCTTTCTACGAAAAAGTATTGCTGACCCCATGAACTACCATCCTCTTTGGCCTGGCCTTGGGACTGGTAGTAACCCTAAAAGGTCTACAGACTGAGGTAATCTGCTTGACATTGTAGACTCGTTCAAAAGCAAGGCGAAGAATAAAGATACTTGAGGTTGATGATGCAACGGATGTTCTAGTTTTACAACTAGCTACCAGTAGCACCTTCTATGTTCGATCGTTCCCAGTCAGATAGAAATCAGAAGTCAGACGAGAAGAGGCAGGAAAGATATATTTGATTCGTTACCAATATATCGAGGACCTTTTCTATAAGCTGGTTAATGAAACGTAGGAGCTGTGTCCCACGCTGTGTTGAAACGTGATCTGGTACGGATGCATGACCGAAAGCCTTCAGTTAGACAAGTCCACTTAAAACAATGTGGTCACCATCCAATGTCGAACACTTAATGAGCTATTGATTTTGGGGAATTATTTACAGCTACAGATCACTCCCCCCTAGTGAGGTAGTGATGCCCCTAAGACGTGACCAGCCAGAAGTTTAAACCCAACGAGTTTGTCGTTGGTAAACACTCTTCTGATAGCTTGCTTCGTTTAGCAGCGTCTGGTCGTCTTTTCTTAAACTATGGGACCAAAATGTACAACATAGCAATAAAGAAATATAGTACAATGAAAATTTCGGTTCCTTGCGAAACTTCGTCGTTCTTTTCCAGCCGTTCTGGAAAAGAGGAAAAATAGAACGTGTGAGTGCATGTCGAAAATACACTCGTACTTGCGTAAGGACGCAAGATGAGCGGAAAAAAAATAAACTAATACACTTACAAACAGCGTAAAAGCGATCGGAAAAAAAAGGTTTTCTTTTGGGTTTTTTTTTATATATATAAAAATATATATATAAACGCTCAAAAAAAAATAAAAATGTTTTTTTTTGTTGATATAAATAAAAAAAATGAGCATATTAAAAAAAAATTTATAATAAACTATGAAAGGGTAATTCAAGATAAAGCTTATGTCCTACGTGCAATATTCGTTAAGATGTTCTGGAAATCTTACTCGTCTTCCAGAACGCGTTGTTTTAGGTTTTTCTATCGACGTTGACGAAGTATCAAGTTGTGTGTCGGTTGTCGTGTAGGGTACTACGAGTGTAGTAGCTGTGTCGTTTGCTTGTACCGAAGGAAAATCGACGTAGCTAGGGTTTCCTTCTAAGTACGCTGCTTTGAGTCGGTCGATACTGATGCTATCGTTCGTGCCGTTCTTATCTACTACATAGTACTTAGGTTCGCGTTGAAGAACTTTGAAGGGTCCTTCGTATGCTGGTTCGAGGGGTCGTTGATGTGAGTCTCGACGAACGAAGACGTGTGTACTATGTCGTAAGTCAGGTTGAACGAAAACATCAGTTGATTGAGGTCGAGTGTGAGCAGGTTTAACTGAACGCATAGCGTTTGTAAGCCTACTCGTGTAAGAGTTTAGATCCATGTTCAATGAAGAAGCTGAAGGATCCACGAATTCTCCTGGGAGTCGGAGTGTCGTTCCGTAAACGAGTTGAGATGCCGTGTATCCAATGTCAGCTTCCACTGCATTGCGGATACCTAGCAAGACGAGTGGAAGAGCGTCTGTCCACTGTGAAACGTTTGAAGCTGATAATGAAGCTTTTAGTTGTCGATGAAAACGTTCTACCAACCCGTTTGCTTGTGGGTGGTAGGCGGTCGTTGGGAAGCGCGTGATTCCTAAAAGTGAGGTCAGACAACGGAAAAGTCCAGATTCGAACTGGCGTCCGCGGTCTGTAGTGATGGTTGAAGGGCAGCCGAAATTTGCTACCCATCGTTCGACGAAAGTGAGGGCCACGGTTTCAGCAGTAATGTCCTTAATCGGTACTGCTTCTGGCCATCGAGTGAAACGGTCTACGCATGTTAGGAGATATGAGTATCCGTTCGAGTCGGGTCATGGTCCTACCAAATCTAGATGGACGTGGTCGAAACGAGAGTCAGGGGTCTTGAAAGAGCCTAAGGGACATTTGTTTTGTCTTATGACCTTAGATTTCTGACAGCTTACACAGGAGCGTGCCCACTCCCTCACGTCTTTATTCATGCCAGACCAACAAAAACGTTCGGCTATAAGTTTGACTGTTGCACGAGCACCTGGGTGAGAAAGATTGTGCAACGTATTGAAGATGTTGCGTCGATAATGTTTTGGTACTATTGGACGATCCCTACCTGTAGATGTGTCACAGAGTAAGGTTTCCTTACTTGTTCCCATCTGCTTAATTCTTAGTGCACAATACATAGCTAGGAGTTCCCTACCGAACGTGCTGTACCTAGATTCCGCGTCTAACAACCGTCTGGAGAAAAATCCTAAAGGTTGCCACGAGTTGTTAACCCATTGTTGTAAGACTGCTCCGATTGCTGAGTCGGATGCTTCTACTGCGATACTAATGGGCGCTTGAGTGTCCTGATGAGCAAGCAGGGTTGCCTTAGCGATGTGTTCCTTAACTGTGGAGAATGCTTTACGGGCTATGTCTTCTAAACTAATTGATTTTGCATTTCCACGAAGCTGATCGGTTAACGGTTTGATAAGGGATGCGCATTTAGGTATGAACCGTCTATAGAAACTTACGAGTCCGTTAAAAGTTCGTAACTGCTTGATCGTGGTCGGTTCTGGGTAATCCAGATTGGCCGCCACTTTGCTCCTAAGGGGTCGGATGCCTTGGGCATCAATAGTGTGTCCTAAGAAGTCTAAGCAGTTAGTTACGATTTGGCATTTCTGAATGTTGACAGTAATGCCATGCCTTTGGAGTCGATCGAAAACAATGTCCAGATGCTTGAGATATGATTCTCTGTCTGGACTTGCTATTAGACAGTCATCAACATACGCATGTACGAAGTTGAGACCTCGGAAGACGTCGTCTATAAACCTTTAGAAGGTTTGAGCCGCATTTCTTAAACCAAAAGGCATTCGTAGAAATTCGTAAAGACCGA